>NW_026869210.1:0-229618 GCF_020745735.1 Hemiscyllium ocellatum | reverse complement strand
TCGTTTTACATGGGGGTTGAGAATATGTCTTTGACTTATATTGACATCAGCTAAATACACATGGAAGGTCATGTACTGTCTAAATATTATTCTACTTATCATAATTCACATGCTTTCAAATCTATGAAGGAATTGGAAAGATTTGTCTTTGGACCGTTGCAAAACTTAAGTGATTAATTGTACCTCAAACGTTTTTTTTTTCAAATGCTTCTTCGGAAAATTCAATAAATATGTAGATACTTGGGACCATTTTCTCTCTGAGTTGACCAAAATTTCAATTACTGTATCTCTATATATTGTGAAAATATGCTTATACCTTTTAAATTGACCGTTTATGGGAATTGCAGAGGCCTATACTCTTGTCGCCATTTGTTGCAGATCAGGAATGCCCAGCTACTTTCAAGGAATATGCGTATACTTAATACCCATTTCACTATGCAATGTTTTGTTACACCTAACAGTACATTTCTCAACTGATGCCCTGTTATGTAATGTGCACTGTTGCCCTAACGTATTGGTGACTGGCTCTCTTTTCGTTTTGCATTGTTATTTTGTTCTGTTTGATGTCACTTTAACACTTTCCAGGAAGTGGCGGTAAACGCAGGCTCCAGTACGTTTGGAAGCATCGTTTGGCACTGCCATTTGTGGGAGCAGTTCGTGACCCAGACGATGCGAACTGCCTCACAGAGAACATTTATTCTTTGGTGTGTCTGAAAATGGTTTGTCATTGTCAGCATTGCTTCTGCTCCACATTAAGAACTCTCTTTCTTTTGGATTCGCTGGTGAGATAAGGGGCTAACATGATTAGTGAAGTATTTTTCAGCAGGCAAAATCTTTGTCAGAGAAGTTGTGAACGTGTAACAGAAAATGGTCATTGGCTGTAACAGTCCAGACAAAGCTTCATTCTGAAGTGGTTTCGAACTACCAACTTCGAGAAAGCTAAGCAACCACGCTAACAAAGCGATGAGCAACATACTTCTGCAAATTTGTCGATTCAAACTGGCGTCAGCTATTGGAGCCTGTCAATAATGCCGAGCACGGAAACAGACCTCCCAATTCAACTCGCCTGTGCTGACTACATATCCAAAATTAATTTAGATACAATTGCGAACATTTATCCCTTATCACTCCGAACCGTTTCTGTCTATATATCCAGACTTTCAAATGCAGTGAGTGCACTAGACTCTGCCACTCTAGATACCTGACTATGAGTCTCCCTTTGTGGGTGAAATGAGGATGAGTTCTTCAAAAGAGTTTATAATACATTGTCAAACTTTTGTCCCATTGTTGTGTCATTTAAGATCACAGGATAACCACATTGATATTTTCCCTGGAAACATCAGAACCCACAAGATTTTGGTTCAAGGCTGGAAATCGGGACTAAGAATAGATGGCCTGAGCGTTTGTGGAGCATATGGAGCGGGTAGAGTTGTGGTTCGACAGATATTAGTGATCATTCTCCGGCATTATTCTCGAAAAATGTTTAATTAATCTGATTGTGCCGTACTTAAATATTGACTTTGTTTCTCTCCACAAATGTTACCAGGCTTGTAGTTTCTCTATCATTTTCGTTTTTGGCCTTTTCCAACAACTGCAGCTGTTTGTTTTATGTTAACCTTAATAAGGTTTCGGACAAAACGAACGACGGCCTGCATTGGAAAACCGGTCCGAAATACTGGTACACCAATATGTTTGCAGAACAAAGCAAATATTCCGTGAGTGGGAATAGGATCCGTCCCGCAGTTTTGACAGTGTCAAATCCGAATAAATAACAAAAACAAGGCGATAGACACTGTCTATTTGGTCTCAGTAAAATTAACTTTCCTCTTTTAGTTTCTGAATATTTTCGTGGCAGATGATTTTCAACATGTCTTCAAAGATTTCCATAGTGGGAAAAGGCCATCTTGCCCATTGTGCATTGCGGTTCATCAGAGACCCATCTGTTCAAGTCCCAGTTTCCTGCTTTGGCTCAAAGTGTTGGGTGTTCTGATGTTTCCAAGGGCAAATATCAATGAGTTTCTCCTGTGATCTTAAACGACACAAAAATGGGAAAGAAGTTTGACAGTGTTACAACGTGTTGCAAACCTTTGAGTAACTCATCCTCTTTTTCACCCACAGATGGAATCACAATGGCAAATACCTAGATAGTGACAGATTTCTCCGTTGGTGAGCTGGTATTTAAAATAGATAATGGAACAAATGCAAGTTTTATATCCGAAACACAAATAAATCATCCCTACAGCACCTCACACGGGAGTGTGAACATGGACCACAGTAAAAGGCGGGCATTTCCTTCGAGCCAGGTAGGACTCGGATCGACAACCTTCGGATTCAAAGTTAGAGGCGGTAAGCATTACGCCACGGGCCCAAAAGGCATGTGCAAACTTGGCAGCTTGTCAACATGCAATATAATGGGCTTTCACAGAATCAGAATTCCTAAAAAGTGAATAGGCAGCAAAGATAATCATCGTCACTGCTTCACTTCGAAACTTTCACTTGGTGAAGCACTGCATTTCACTGGCAAGGGAGACACATTTCTCCTCAGCTGCCTGCTTCAGGTTCGCCTCCTTCTCTGCTGGAAGTTTCTATTGCTTTATTAACAATCACGACACGATTTCATGATCAACTACATTGAAAAAGAGTCATGGCGTCTTTCAGGCAAGACCCTGCACAAACTCAGCAGTAAACCTCCTGTCATTTCTTGCTTGGGATGCAGAATCAGAAGAGATCAACGACACTTGGAAACTTGGAAAGACAAGTATTGCTGCCAGAGGACGTTATGATGTGAAGAACGTGAACGAGAGTATATACAAGTAAGCTCGCAAGGGCTACTACCAGCATTACTGAGGGTCGCTGTGCAGGAGTCCGAATGTGCATCATCCAGACATGGATGTACTTCCCAGTCAGAAAATGAAGACTTCTTTCATTTCATCCGAACGAAAACACGTTCCTCATTAGGCAGAGAACACATACATGGATCCTGCCTGAATCAGTCCAGTGATTTTTTTTTAATATAAGGACAGTGGCAGCACATCCACGGGAGAACTACCAAGGCAAATCCCCCTCCAATAAATCACCTTTCTAAGTTGCAAATATCTCGGTGTTCCTTCAGTGTCTAGATCAGAGTAGTGCTGGAAAAGCACAGCAGGTCAGGCAGCATCCGAGGAGCAGGAAACTCGACGTTTTGGGCAACAGCCTTTCATCAGGAGTAGAGGTAGGAAGCCTCCAAGGTGGTGGGATAAATGGAGGAGGGAATGGGTAGACGGTAGCAAAGAGTAAAATAGGTGGATGGCAGTTGGGGGTGGAAGTAGTAGATCAGAGGGGAGGGTGGGGAAGGCAGCAAAGAGTACAGTAGGTGATAGGCCAGAGTGGAGGATGGAATGGATAGGTGGGAAGGGCGATTGGTTAGTAGGTCAGTTCATGAGGACAGTGCTAAGCTGGAAGGTTGGAACTGGAGTAAGATGAAGAGAGGGGAAATAAGGAATCTGGTGAAGTCGACATTGATGCCCTGGGGTTGAAGTCTTCCGAGGCGGAAGATGAGGCGTTCTTACTCCAGGCGTGGGGTGGAGAGGGGGCAATGGTGGAGGAGGCTAAGGACCTGTTTGTCCTCGGTCGAGTGGGAGGGGGAGTGGAAATGTTGGGCCAAGGGTAGGTGGGGTCGATTGGTGTTCCAACCTTCCAGCTCAGCACTGTCTTCATGCCCTGACCTACCTGCCAAGCTCCCTTCCCACCTATCCACTCTACTGTCCAGCTAGCTGT
This sequence comes from Hemiscyllium ocellatum, assembly GCF_020745735.1. Taxonomy (NCBI): domain Eukaryota; kingdom Metazoa; phylum Chordata; class Chondrichthyes; order Orectolobiformes; family Hemiscylliidae; genus Hemiscyllium; species Hemiscyllium ocellatum. Next base: position 225,859 of record NW_026869210.1, on the reverse strand, counting down.
CACCTCCATTCCCACCCCCATTAAACTACTGTACTCTTTGCTATCTTCTCTTCCGCACCAACCCTTCCCCCAATTTTCTCTCCACCCTGGAGGCTTCCTGCCTCTATTCCTGATTAAGGGCTTTTGCCTGGTACATCGATTTTCCTGCTCCTTGGATGCTGCCTGACCTGCAGTGCTTTTCCAACACCACTCTAAACTAAACTCTGGTTTCCAGCATCTGCAGTCCTCACTTTTGACTAGTTCCTTCAGTGTCGCTCGTTCCCAATCCAGGAACTCAATCTATTGAGATTTCATGTCTCTATCTCCTTGCTAAGGATGTGAAGAGTGACCAAAAGTAACTGATGCACTCCATCTCTGGGCTAATTAGGGACTGAAAGTGCATCACATTGAAATACATCTATGTCCCAGAAATGCATTTCTAAAAGTTGCAGGTACTAATTCTATACTGCAATCCTTCGAGAATAAGTTGAGAAGTGGAGCTGGGTCGAGAAACAGAAGTCAAGGCATGTATGACTGGGAGACATGAAGGAGGATGTGAATGTGGTGGTGCATGGCTCAGTGTCGGTGATAATGTGTCAGCCTCTACTCTCATACACGAATGCTGGTCAACACACCACAAGGAGCCTGTTCGTTTTAGTTTGAGGATATCTGCGTTTGTATTACCGTGGGTAATGGGCCCAGACAGGATGAACACGTCCTCTTTTTTTAATGCCTTTTTAGAGGAGTATGCTCCGCCATCAAATGTTTGCTTTTGCGAAAGTGCAGTTTGATTGCCATTCGTACTGAGCAATATTGATACAGAAAACACATTTTCGCATTCCTGTGATCAAGTGGCTAAGGTATTGCATATATCGACGATGAAAATTGGTTTTAGCGTGGCGCCGTGGCTTAGCTGGTTAAAGCACCTCCCAGCACAGCGGTGCCTGCACACTTTATTGAAAGCTCGTTATTTGTCTCAAGTATAGTATTGCTGATTACGCAACTCAGCGTTCTGTTTGAGACCCAGCCTGTTGTGATTTCGTGTTCCTGCTTCTTTTTCCCGGTTTAGTTCCAACAGTCTATGTTATGCTTTCGACCTACATTTCATCCTGGAGATTCATCTCGCTGTCCCATAAACACTTTTCCTTTTCATCCTCTTATTCTGCTTCCTTCATTCCCAGTTTGCTGGAAATAAAGAGGTGAGGCAAGATACATTGCAGAATTGCCGGGGAATGTTGTGTTATTAACACAGACACCACGAACTGACCACCATCATTCTCTGCTGTCATCATTCATTTGTTGTATACCAACAGTAAATCCATCCTTGTTCTCCACTAGCTGTTACGTAATTATTTCTTTCTGTTAGATAAGGAATTCAACTTGAACATCGAAAGGGTCATAATATTTTGAGGAAGAAATGCCTCCTTGCCTCAGGCCGAAGCGACAGATGCTTATCCGGAGAATGTGAGCCTATTTCAAACAACTCCAGGCAGTGGCCAGAAAGCCTCTAAGCAGCTCCACTCTCAAGCTGTCTCTGAATATCAGGCTTTTCAAAGAACAGAAATGTGAAAGGAACGATATGCATGGACAGAGAGTCGGGGAATGTGAAAACGTCTCAGCAGGATACACAGAGACAAATAGAAAAAAATCAGAAACGCATATTGAGGTAGACACTGAAAGAAATAATTCTCAATTCGACGTGACTGCCAACTTACAGAAAAGAAAAGGAAAAGTTAACAACTTAAACACAGCCTTCCACCAGCTCAGGGAAATGGAAGCAGCATTGCAGCCGATTAAGTACCTTTAAATTGTAACATGGATGGTTGCAAGCTCAAGAGAGATTTTGAGAAATATCCTGATTCGACAGGTGAAACTGATCATTTTCCCGACAGTATAATTTAGAAACGTATAACTAACCTGGTCTGTCCATTTAAAAGAATCTATTTCATCCACAGATGTTGTCAGGCGTACTGAGTTTCTCGCTTTGACGTCTGATTTCCCAAACCTGTATCTTGTAGATTTCTGTTATTCGAAATAACGTTTGGCACAAAGCCAATCCTTTGCCAGCTTCAGAAAAGCGGTCAGAAATACTGCTACCACGACATATTTCCATAACAATACATTCATTCCCTTCCCAAGAATGGAACCAATGCCGCAGCTGGTACAGCTCCAGATTCTAACTAGTAGCTTACACAGGATGAAGACAGACGCTCTTGTACTTATGCTGCCAGCTGTTGATGTGGTTGCTGCAGCTGACTTTGAGAGGGCGGTGTTGTGTTGAATTTGCGCGGAGTAACAAGCCGTGAATTGCTTTGAACTGTTTTGTGACGTGGGTAAACACAGCACAGAACGTCATCCGCGTTCAATGTGCACGCTGTGTTACCCTATCACTTGGTTGTTATCTCCCATTCGGACAGCAGTTCCGGACCCAGACAAATCGAACTGTCTCAGAAACAGCATACATGTGTCTCATCAAGGATCTTTCCTTGCTGTTTTGTTTCTTTTTCTGTTCTGCTTTAAACGCTGTCCGTTTTGGAGTAGCTCGATAGCTGTCGGGCAATCAGTCCAATTGCTGCAAATCTGGCAAAATTATTATGTATATATATATCCTGGGTAATTTCACGTCATGTTTTTTATGTCTCAATAATGCTGGATGCCATCGATCGGCTTGAAAGAGAAACATTATGTGATAAATGGCTGAAAATGTCAGTGCTGTACGAAGGTCATCGAGAGGGCTGCACCATTCTGTTGTAGTTCTGTAGTGTACTCGTTGTTACGTTCACTTTCCACACACAAGGTCCCCAGCTGAAATGTGGGCAGACACAACAATGTTAGCAGCGGAAATCTGTTGGATTAATGTGAACAGAGTTTTCTTGTTTGCCCAGCAAAATATGTTTTACATTTGCTCACCCATGTCTGCGTTAGTGGTGAAAAAGAACACAATTCCGAAAGATTGCTGTATGAAACATCGTTAAATTTCTGTCCTGCTTTGGTGCTGAATATGTGCCGCTGTGTACACCTTCGATGGCCATCCTAGTTCAGAGTGCATTTACCAGGCTCTGCTTTTTTTTTGTGCAAATCATACCACATTTGGTTTATGGCATTCAAAGAGGATCACGTAAGTCGAAACAAGGAGGAATAGGAAATCGAGGCATATGCAACTTTGGTGAGCTGCAGTTGTTCTTTTTCTATAGTGTCGTGGTAAGGGCATTCAACCTTCTACGTCAGCAGTTCATCGATTCAAAACCATGCAGAAATGGATTTATTACCAGCCGTAGTCTAATGGATTGACGCGATCTGACCTTTCTTGCTTGTTGTTCTCATCAGCAAACATTATTTTGGATTTGTTCACAGAGTCTGCTGCAGATGTAAAAGGGAAAAAAAGTCTGATTAATTGCTTAATGAAACTTTGCTAAGTTTTTCTCCTCCTAGGTGCTGAATATCCACCGACTTGTATCGCATCGACAGCCATCCTGTTTGCGAAAGCAGTTACTGGAAGCTGATTCGTTCTGTAACAGTAGAACCAATTTACCATTTGCAACAGCAGCCCAGTTCAAAGCCACGGAGAGCCCGCTCTTAATGTCATTGCAGTAAATTCCGAATTTTTAATGTGTGCTATCTTTCAAATGAATCTTAATGTATGCTCTGAAAGGTCTCATTTTGGTGATGTCTGATGTTTCTCAATGCATGTGAATCAAACCAGAAAACATCAATCATATTTTGGAGCAATTCATACATTCGCGTTTTTGAGCTCCGGACACATTTCTAGTCCATTCAGTCAACAACAGGAATGAAAGAATTTACGGTCTCAGCTGAACCACTTGGCTCGTGATATCATTGAGTACGTAATATTACCGTGTGCTCTGAAATCTAAGCCATGTTGGAAATGAAACTTAGGAAATGACAGAAAAGCTGCCGAATGATATTATATCCATTTCCTTTCCTTCAGATCACAGAGGAACAGGAATGTCTACACAGCGACGGATAGGAAAGTGAGGCACATACAACTCTGGTGAAACACTGCGTTTCTGCCAGGTTTCTGGAGGGCAGTGGTCATCACGCTCGCATCATAAGCTAACGTTTCCCGGTCACTCAGGTGATAACGCTTTTCACATCAGAAACAAAGAATAGCCACGCACAATTAGTACCTCTTTGACATCTCGGATGACTTTTACCTTCTGTCAACACGTTCAGAAATTATCTTTGTGGATCTCGAAGTAAGGACCCGAGGTATTCAGTAATATGCAGTCAGTCACTTATCTTCAATTCCCACGCAGGTTTGGAATACGGTTGGCAGCCATGTGATGGTTGTTCGTGTCCTGGTGAGGAAAGCTCTTCAGGAAAATACATGGCAAAGGAAAAAGATGAAGAAAGTAGAAACACACTCCAGCACAAGGTTTTTCAAAACCCTCGCAATGTAATCTGCAGTTCCCGGATACAACTGCTAACATAGGTTGTCACGTGAAGGACTACCTTTGCGCCACTTATTCTCCAATGTATATTAAGTACTTCAATGCTGTAAATGTAAGCATGTAAACTAGGGAGAAAATAGGGGCCCTCAAAGATCAGCAAGGCGTCCTTTGTGTGGAGCCACACAAAATGGGGGTGGGGGGGTTACGACATAAATATTTTGCATCAGGATTTACTGTGGTATTTTGCATCAGGATTTACTGTGGAAAAGGAATGGAAGATATAGACTGTAGGGAATTAGATGGTGACACCTGGAAAAATGTCCAGATTACCGAGGAGGAAGTGTTGGATGTCTTGAAACGCTTAAAGGTGGATTAATTCCTAGGAGTCTGGATTAGAGGTGTTAGAAGAGCACATTAGTTCAGGCAGCATCTGAGGACCAGTAAAATCGACGTTCGGGCAAAAGCCCTTCATCGGAATACAGGAGGAGAAGCAGAAGTGCTTGTGGAACAACGGGAAGAATATCCAGGATGAAATAATCGTTATAAAGAACAACTTACACTGCAGGGACTAAACCAGGAAAAAGAAGCGTGAACAAAAAATCAGAACAGGTTGGATATCAAAGAGAATGCTGAACTGCATGATGAGCAACGCTAGATTTGCGAGAAATAACGCGCTTTCAAAACAATGGTAAGGCAACACTGTGATGGGAGGTGCTTTACCCAGCTAAGCCACGGCGCCACGCTAAAGGCGTGTTTTATCGTCCATACGTGCAATTCCTTAACAACTTGATCATAGGAATTCGAAAATGTGTTTTCTGTTCAATGTTGCTCAGTATGAATTGCAATCAAACTTCGCTTTTGCAAAAGCAGACACAGAGATGGGCTCAAGTGCGTATACTTCAACGCAAGGAGTATCAGAAATAAGATGGGTGAACTTAAGGCGTGGATCGGTACCTGGGACTACGATGTTGTGGCCATCATGGAAACGTAGATAGATGAGGGACAGGGATGGTTGTTGGAGGTTCCTGGTTCCAGATGTTTCAGTAAGTTTAGGGAGGGTGGTAAAAAAGGAGGGGGGTGGCATTGCTAATTAGAAATGGTATAACGGCTGCAGAAAGGAAGTTTGAGGGGGATCTGCCTTTGGAGGTAGTATGGGCTGAAGTCAGAAATAGGAAAGGTGCAGTCACCTTGTTGGGTGTTTACTATAGGTCCCCCAATAGCAGCAGAGATGTGGAGAAACAGATTGGGAAACAGATTTTGGAAAGGTGCAGAAGCCACAGGGTCGTCGTCATGGGCGACTTCAACTTCCCAAATATTGATTGGAAGCTCTTTAGATCAAGTAGATTGGATGGGGCGGTGTTTGTGCAGTGTGTCCAGGAAGATTTTCTAACTCAGTATGTAGATTTTCCAACCAGTGGGGAGGCCATATTGGATTTGGTACTTGGTAATGAACCGGGACAAGTGATGGGCTTGTTAGTGGGTGAACATTTTGGTGATGGTGACAACAATTCTGTGACTTTCACCTTGGTTATGGAGAGAGATAGGTGCGCACAATAGGGTAGATTTTACAATTGGGGGAAGGGAAATTACGATGCTGTAAAGGATTTGAGGAGCATAAGTTGGGAGCATAGGCTGTCAGGTAAAGATGTGGTGGAAATGTGGAACTTTTTCAAGGAGCAGATACGACGTGTCATTGATATGTATGCACCTATCAGGCAGGAAAGAAATGGTCGTGTGAGGGAGCCTTGGTTGACGAGGGAGGTTGAATGTCTAGTAAAGAGGAAGAAGGAGGCTTACAAAAGGTTGAGGAAACAGGGTTCAGACAGAGCAGTGGAGGGATACAGGATAGCCAGAAGGGAACTGAAGAAAGGGATTAGGAGAGCTAAGAGAGGGCATGAAAAATCCTTGGCGGATAGGATCAAGGATAACCCCAAGGCATTTTATGCGTATGTGAGAAACATGAGAATGACGAGAACGAGGGTAGGTCCGATCAAGGACAGTAGTGGGAGATTGTGTATTGAGTCGGAAGCGATAGGAGAGGTCTTGAATGAGTACTTTTCTTCAGTATTTACGAACGAGAGGGACCGTATTGTTGAAGAGGAGAGTGTGAAACGGACTGGTAAGCTAGAAGAGATACTTGTTAGGAAGGAAGATGTGTTGGACATTTTGAACAACTTGAGGATAGACTAGTCCCCCGAGCCTGACGGGATTATGTGGGAAGCAAGAGAGGAAATTGAAGTACCGTTGGCAATGATCTTTTCGTCTCACTGTCAACGGGGGTGGTACTAGGGGACTGGAGAGTAGTGAATGTTGTGCCCCTGTTCAAAAAAGGGAATAGGGATAACCCCGGGAATTACAGGCCAGTTAGTCTTACTTCTGTGGTAGGCAAAGTAATGGAAAGGGTACTGAGGGATAGGATTTATGAGTATTTGGAAAGACACTGCTTGATTAGGGACAGCCAGCACGGATTTGTGAAGGGTAGGTCTTGCCTTACAAGTCTTATTGAATTCTTTGAGGAGGTGACCAAGCATGTGGATGAGGGTAGAGCAGTGGATGTAGTGTACATGGATTTTAGTAAGGCCTTTGATAAGGTTCCCCATGGTAGGCTTATGCAGAAAGTCAGGAGGCATGGGATGGTGGGAAATTTGGCCAATTGAATAGAAAACTGGCTAACCGGTCGAAGTCAGAGAGTGGTGGGAGATGGTAAATATTCAGCCTGGAGCCCAGTTACAAGTGGAGTTCCGCAGGGATCAGTTCTGGGTCCTCTGCTGTTTGTAATTTTTATTAATGACTTGGATGAGGGAGTCGAAGGGTGGGTCAGTAAATTTGCAGATCATACGAAGATTGGTGGAGTTGTGGACAGTGAGGAGGGCTGTTGTCGTTTGGAAAGGGACTTAGATATGATGCAGAGCTGGGTTGAGGAGTGGCAGATGGAGTTCAACCCTGCCAAATGTGAGGTTGTCCATTTTGGAAGAACAAATAAGAATGCGGAATACAGGGTTAACAGTAGGGTTCTTAGTCAGGTGGAGGAACAGAGGGATCTTGGGGTCTATGTACATAGATCTTTGAAAGTTGCCACTCAGGTGGATAGAGCTTGTAAGAAGGCCTATGGTCTATTAGCGTTCATTAGAAGAGGGATTGAATTCAAGAGTCGTGAAGTGATGTTGCAGCTGTACAGGACTTTGGTTAGGCCATATTTGGAGTAATGTGTGCAGTTCTGGTCGCCTCACTTTAGGAAAGATGTGGAAGCTTTGGAGAGTGTGCAGAGAAGATTTGCCAGGATGTTGCCTGGAATGGAGAATAGGTCGTACGAGGATAGGTTGAGAGTTCTCGGCCTTTTCTCGTTGGAGCGGCGAAGGATGAGGGGTGACTTGATAGAGGTTTATAAGATGATCAGAGGAATAGATAGAGTAGACAGTCAGAAACTTTTTCCCCGGGTACAAGAGTGTTACAAGGAGACATAAATTTAAGGTGAAGGGTGGAAGGTATAGGGGAGATGTCAGGGGTGGGTTCTTTACCTAGAGAGTGGTGGGGGCATGGAATGTGCTGCCCGTGGGAATGGTAGAGTCAGAATCATTGGCGACCTTTAAGTGGCATTTGGATAGGTACATGGATGGGTGCTTAATCTAGGATAGATGTTCGGCACAACATCTTGGGCCAAAGGGCCTGTTCTGTGCTGTATTGTTCTATGTTCTATGTTCAGACATTTTACAGCTGAGCATTGCTCACTGAAAGAGCACAGAAAAAGACAATCTCCTCTTGATTTGGCTTCCAACTGATATTTTCAGCTGTTTAAACTGACAGAATTAAGAGGATATGTTCATTCTCTTGGGACCCTTCAACTGCGTCAATACACACATAGGGATCTTCAAAATAAGAGGTACAGACTCGTTGTGGTGAATTGACCAGCAGTGGTGTGTGAGTCATTGCAAACAATGGGCAGTAAAGTTTGACCCAATAGTACTTACACTGAGCCTTGCACCACCAGCTCCACATTCACATCTTGCCCCATGTCTTCCAGTCATCAATGCTTTTGGCTTTTATTTTGCTACCCTGCGCCACTTCTCCTATTATTCCGTACACCTTTCAGGTATTGAATTCGAACCTGCGACTTTTAGAAATGCATTTCTGCGACATAGATTTATTTCCATCTGATAAGACAAATTGCCCATTCCGAACTACCCCAGAGATAGAGGGGATGAGTTACTTCTATTCACGCTTCAACACATTAGCATGGAGGTACAGACATGAAATGTCTTGAAATAGAATTTCTGGATTGGGAACCAGAGACACTGAAGGAACACCGAGATATTGGCAGCTCCGAAAGGTGAGTTATTGCAGGGGGATTTACCGTGGTCGCTTTCCCGTGTATGTGCTGCCACTGTCCTTATAAATAAAATAGAACGATCACTGGACTGATTCAGGCAGGATCTGGGTGTGTGTTCAGTATCTAACGTGTTTTCATTCTGATAAAATGAGATAGGTCTTCATTTCCTAACAGGGAACTGCATCCATGTCTGGGCGATGCAAACTCGGATTCCTTCGCAGGAACCCGCAGTGATGCTGACAATGGCAATTGCGAGCTGACTTGTACCCACTGTCGTTCCTGTCTTCACATCATAACCATCTTTGGCAGAGATATTTCTCTCTCCAAGATTCCAAATAGTTAGCATTGGGTTTCAAATTGAGGAAAGCAAGCTGTGATAATCTGATGTTGTTTATCAAGTGCACTGCAGCAAGGTACAAATCAAGCTGATACAAACAACGGCTCGTTTTGAGACGGTAATTTGCGATGAAGGGGCGGCTCCAATAAAAGGTGTCGCTCATTTCGTCTAATTCTACATCCTGAACTAGAAATGACCGGAGGTCTCTTGCTGAGTGTTTGTAGAGTCTTGTTTGGAATACACCATGACTCTTTTTCACTGGAGTAGATCATGAAATCGTGGCGTGACCGTGAATAAAACGATAGAAACTTCCAGCAGAGAAGGAGACGTCCCTGAAGCAGGCAGCTGAGGACAAATGTGTATCCTTTGCCAGTGAAAGGTACTGTTCCACAAAGCTTCGAAGTGAAGGAGTGACGGTGAATATTTTTCTCTGCTCGTTCGCCTTTTTAAATTCTGATTCCCTGGATGTCCATTACAATACATATGGACAAACTGCCACGCTGGTTGCTATCGTTTGACCAATGGCGCAATGGGTAACGCGTCTGACCTTGAATTGGAAGGTTGTAGGTTTGAGTCCTACCTGGCTTGAAAGTGACGCCTACCTTATGCAGTGTCCCACGCTCCTGCTCCCCTCTGTGATCCTTTAAGGATAACTTCAGTGTCATTTCGAATTTAAGACTGGCAGTTTTCTATTGTTCATTTTAAATTCCAGCTCATCACAATGGAGATATCTGTCACTCTCGGGGTACCTGCCTGTGTGTCTCCCTCTGTGGGAGAAAATGAGGATGAGTTCCGCAAAAGAGTTACAATACGTAGTGCAAATGTCAAATGTCTGTCCCATTGTTGTGACATTTAAGATCACAGGATAACCACATTGACATTTTCCCTGGAAACATCAAAATACATAAGATTTTGGTCCAAAGCTGGAAACTGAGACTAGAATAGATGGCTATCTGAGCATTCGTGGAGCATATGGAGAGGGTAGAGTTCTGATTCGACAGATCTTGGTGATCATTCCTCCGACATTATACTCAAAAAATGTATAGCTGATCTGGTTGTGCCATACTTAAATATTAACTCTGTTTCTTTCCACACATGTTGCCAGAGTTGCTGAGTTTCTCTACCAATTTTCGGTTTTGGCTTAGATTTCCACCAACTGCAGCTATGTTCTATATGTTTTATAGAACATAGAGCATAGCCCACGATGTTGTGCCGACCATTGATCCTCATGTAAGGTAAACCTAATGTACGAACCCCAAATTTCTGTGAAAATTTGCATGTCCAGCAGTCTCTTAAATATTCGCAGTTACCTAGCTTCCTTAACTGCTGCTGGCAACGCATTCCATGCTCTCACAACTCTCTGCATAAAATAAACCCGCCTCTGACATTCCCTCTATACTTTCCGCCAAGCAGCATAAAACTATTACCCCTCGTGTTAACAGTTTCTGCACTGGCAAAAAGTCTCTGGCTATCAATTCTATCTATGCCTCTCATTATCTTGTACACCTCAATTATGTCCCCGCTCTTCCTTTTTTTTTCCAATGAAAGTAGTCCGAGCTCAGGCAACCTCTTTTCATAAGATAAGCCCTCCATTCCAGGTAGCATTAAGGTAAGCCTCTTTCAGACTAACAGCCAGAACAGAGGCAGAGATGTTCACGGGACTACTTTCCCATCAATCTCAGTCACTGACCAGCTATGGTGAACAGAGATTGCAGAAACCAGGCTTCAGTTCGTAATGGCACATGAAGTAATAATTCGGCCAATTTTATCAATCACAATTTCCTCCGCAGGAATGCAGACTCTTCAATTAACCCGTTTCCTTGCTGGCAGACACAGATTCAGCTATGCAGTCATGCAACATGAAAACAGACCCTTCCGCCCAAACCAGTCTATTCCACCAGAAACTTAAACTGAACTGGTCCCATCTGACTTTGCTTTGTCCGCATCACTACAAAAAAAAATCATGCACTTCAATAAAGACCTTTCGAAAGGGTTTTCTATTGCTCAACTATCTTTCAAATTTTGTAACTGTACTCACATCAACCGCTTCCTCAGAAAGTTCATTCCACATATGAAACACTCTCTTTATAAAACAGTATTTTTTTCTTAATCTCTCATGTCTTTTTGGGTCTTCGTCCTCTCACCTTAAAACTCTGCTCACTAATTTTGATATCCCTCATCCAAGGTAAAATTAACCTGCTATTCACCTTATCTATATCATTAAAGGCTATAACAATCTGTTGTAAGTTCACCTCTCAATCTCCTACACTCCACTGAAGAAGAGGCCCAGCCTTTTGAGCTTCTCTTTCAAGTACAAAACCTCCATTCCCCCATAAAATCCTGACATGTCTTTACTCCACCTTCCCCAGCTTACTAATATCCTTCCTAAAGCAAGACTGGTCACCCTACTCCAGGCAATGTCTCACCAACAAACCTAATATGAGGTCCTAACCCCTATACTCACAAGACTGATTATCCTCAACAACTCATTTAGCACCCGATCTCGCTGTCATGCAAACTCCAATAGTTATGCACTTGAACTCCTCCGTCTCTCTCTCTCTGTTCTACAGAACCCACCAGTGGTACACTATTCATTGTCTGAGTATTGATACTCGCATTTGTTCTAATTAAACACAACATGCCAATCTTTAGTCGATTCACATATTGATCAAGATCTATTTGTAAACTCAAATAGCATTCCACACAATGGACACTGTCATAAATTTTGTTGCCAACAGCAAACGTACGAAGCATGACTTCAATGTTTACATCCAAATAATTTATATAAAAATGACCTACAGAAGTGGACCCAACACCGATCGTTTTGGATAACTGTTACTAACAGTCCTCCATTCTGAAAACAAAACCCATCACATTCTGTTTCTGTCTTATGGTATTAGAACTATTTTGTTTTCAATTGGAAAGATCACCCTAATTTCCATGTGACCTAACTTTAAGAATTAGTCTACAATGTGGAAGGTTGTTAAAGGCATTGCCAATGACCATGTAAACAATATCTACTACTCTACCCTCATCAATCTTCACAGTTATTTTCTCATAAATACAGTCATGTTTATGAGGCACACTGTTGATCAGCTTCTCAGCACTTGATTAGCACTTCATACAGATAGATACGTTTTAAACGTTCCCTCCTTTTATTCAAGTCTCTTGGTCGTCCGCTCTCGATCCAGACCTGTAACGTTCTCGAGATTCCAGCCCTTTCAAAGGCAATGAGGTCAGTTCAATTATTGTTAACCCAGCCGAGGGATGCGCATATTCCAAGAACGACCTTATTTTTAACAAAGACTCTTCGATTTATCTGCGATGCCTATAATCCTAACCTCCTCAGCATTCTAGAATTTCACATTTGGTGCCTTAAACCTTTAGCTGTGAAGGCCATGAATTGTGAAACTTCTTCACTGCACTTCCCCCAGTTTCGAATTCAGTTTTTCCCTTTACTGTACTCCTAGAATACAAATTTGTGACCAGAAAATATTTTGTAGCCTCCCTAATATCTCATTATTTGACTGGGTTTGAAAGTTAGCTTAGAAAACCATAATGATATGATTTAATTGTTACTGATTTGGACACAAATCGCAGGTCCTTCACCATTAATTGGTGAATAACTACATACATTATGGCTATTACCTTCATCTGTTGAAAAAAGCTAATTTAGGGAGTCAATGAATTGAATAATAAAGTATCTAAGACAGTTGAATGCATTCTTGAAAATAACGGAACTTAGAGCTTGGCAGAGAGTTTACCAAGGACAGCAGAGACGAAACGGAGCAATCTTGATTCAGATTCACATTGAAGGTGTCACGACAACCACAGAGCATTGTAAAACTTTCTCAGAAAACAGTGCACAGCACTAGAAGCTGAAATGCATCGATTACTCAGCACGTTTGGTTGCATCGGTGAAGAAAAATCAGGGTTAACCTTTCAGATCTGGTGTGCTTCCACATTTCAGGGAAACAGAAATATTCACCCTGATTTCTCTTCGTAGATACCTCCAGTCCTGCTGTGCCTTTCCTGCAACTTCTGCTTTTATTTCCAATTTACAACATTCGCTGTTAGTTTGATTTTTTAAAAAAAAGCTTAGTGCTGCGTTATGTGGCTGCCAGTGTAGATTTTTAACTTGTTTGTTACTATACGTAAAACGAATCTTTCTATTTATCTCCAACAAACATAATTGACGTATATAATGCATGTGATAGAAAATAAAATGTCCCTTGTGTGCTCCAGGGCTATAATATGACAAAGTCTGACAGATTGCCAAACATTGAAGGTTAAAGTCGCCATTGTCATTGCGAACTGTTATTAGAGGGAGAAAAACGGTTGTGGTTTACACTAGGGACACCACACTGCAGATGAGCAGAGAGGGTTCAAAGGAGTGACATGTGTGGCAGCGTGGCGGTTTTAATCCAAAACTGGTGGCATCATGATATGAAATGGCAAACTGTTCCGAGGAAGAGTTTGCCTTTCAGAACTGTCTTCAAGGAAGAAATTGTAGCGTTCATGTTCCAGCAAACATCAATTTTTTTCTGTAATTGGTCAAATTATCTGTGTTTGATTAACCATCGAAGCCCTCAAGACATGGTATAACTATTTAGATAAGCATTGAAAATGTTGGAACTCAAAAGGCCAACTGCTGCAAACTGTCCTTAGAAGTGTGATATTAGATGACTGGCACTGAAATATTGAGCCGACGGGACTGTCCGAGTGCCATCAAAACTCAGTCACTCATTATCATTTTGCAAGTAAAGAAGACAAAAACAGTGCCAAGAAGTTGCAAGCATTGCGTGCGCCTTCTCTGGTTCTCTCGTTGTTCGGAGTCAGCACTCTCACTGCTGTTTTCTGGAATGAATTCAGAGTCATAGAGATGTATGGTACGGAAACAAACCCTTTGGCCCAACCGTCCATGCTGATCAGCGTCTATTGTTCTTGTATAAGCTCTGAAATATGAACATGAATTCCTATCATTGACGATAGTAAAAGGAACAGCTCTGTCAGACTCGTTGAGAGTTTCACATCAGAGACATAAGCAAATGGGTGGAAGGTCTGATATCCATTGCCTTGCACGACACATACAGTACAACAACAAACACCAAAAAGTACTCCTTCTTGAAACATCCAATTTGTTGAAGACTTAACTTTTTGAATGTAGAAACGTTGGTTCGCTTATAGGACAGCCTCGGACCATAGTGTATAATAATAATGGTGCCCGCACATTTAAGACAGAGATGAGACAAAAAAAATCGGCGCAATTTACTGCAGATGCTGCAATCTGCACTCAAAACATTAAATGCTGGAAATCACAATGCTTGGTCAGCCAGCAACCAAGGAGAGAAAGCAAACCCATGATTTGAGTCTAGTTGAAACTTTATCACGTGTGCAGTGTGATGTGAAGTCTGGTGAGGAGAGAGTTTGGCCTGCTGAAGAAGAAATTACATTAATTGTTCTGATTAACTGATTAAATGTGGGAAGTGCCGAACAGTGGTGGGATTATGAACGCACTCCCACTCCTTCCCTTTCATTAACTTTACTTGTTGCAGTCTCATGTGCTCTTGCCCCTCCAGCCACAACTCTGATACTGCGTGTTCTTTCCAATCTGTCAGGTAGACACACTATTGTTATGCCATTCTCATATTCTCTGGGAATTCTTTCCCGCGTGGACTGTCGGGTCTGGCTTATTAAGTATATTCAAGACTGGGAGAGACACAGATTTACTGAGTAAAATTATCAAGGCTTATGAAGAAAATGCAGTTCAGTATTATCAATTCAGATTTGAGCTCATGTAATCGCGGAACACACTTGGACTATGCGATCTCTTTATGCTTCTGAAATTAAGTGTGTTATAGTATGAATCTGCAAAACTGACTTTGGTAAAGATTGTCAAATTAAAAATGTAATGATCCCCTCGTGGCACTGAACCGAAGTGTGATGTGCAAAGGACGACAAACAAAGTGCAATCGTTGTGAGTGATTGATCCAGAGTGATCATTGTACGAGGATAAACATGAAACCCGACTTCAGCACTCGGACAGAGCGTGGCTCCATGGGGTCCACACTCACCTCTCACAAACAAGCATTGTCCCTCCCTTTTCCTGTAGTCCCCTCTGTTCTTGTTTTCAGCCGAGTGCACGTCAGGCAAGAGCAGCTGACATTGCTGTTGTCGGACTGAAACATGCAGGGAAATGATTCTGATGGGTACAAAGCATAATTTGTTGTCGAAAGCTTATTATCAATGGGACCTATTAACAGACCATGGCAGTGAAAGCAGTGAATCCTTATGAGCGGGCTACCCGGGAGGATATCTGTTTATATCCCCTTGTACAGTGTCTGAATCAGCATTGTATTTTCCCATTTTCGGCAGATTCCTTCGGCACTGCCTCGGGTTTGTTTCATTTGTTTGGTTTGTGATACACAAGCTATCCATCCATGTATTACCTTCTATTTTAACATGCATGAGGACATCTGTCTCATACGGTAATGCATTGGTTCTGTAGCTCAGTCATGAGAAGACTCGCCCTGTACATCAAAAATACTCTTGGAATACCCCATTCATATTTTTCTTTTCAGGAATTTCAGGAAGATCATTCTGAAAGACAGAAAGGAGCTGACGTAAGAAATTTTCCTGTTTCGCATGGTGAGAGAGTTTAGGCAGCATAAACTGGAGAGTGACAGGTAATAAATGGGGGAGAACATTTAGCAGGGGACCTAACAGATGCTGACTTTCACTGCAGTCACCAGACTGTGGTTTTGAAATCTGAATTGGGACAATGTAATCAAGTGGGGGTGGCACGGTGGCACAGTGGTTAGCACTGCTGCCTCACAGCACCAGGGACCTGGGTTCGATTCCTGCCTCAGGCAACTGACTGTGTGGAGTTTGCACGTTCTCCCCGTGTCTGCGTGGGTTTCCTCCGGGTGCTCCGGTTTCCTCCCACAGTCCAAAGATGTGCGGGTCAGGTGAATTGGCCATGCTAAATTGCCCGTAGTGTTAGGTAAGGGGTATATGTAGGGGTATGGGTGGGTTGCCCTTCGGCGGGTCGGTGTGGACTTGTTGGGCCGAAGGGCCTGTTTCCACACTGTAAGTAATCTAATCTAAAAGTACTGTTTGATCGTTTGTCACTCTCGCTGGCATCTGTCTATGTTCGCTCTTTGAGTGAAAATGAGTGTCAGTTCATCAAGAGACAGGAACCCAGTTTTGCCGTCTCAAACTTCATTCCATTCATTGTGTTATTTTAGATTATAACGTTACGGGGAAAATATCATTGAGATGAACGCGGTTTGAGAAGATTTGTATGTCGGGTTGAAGTTCTGGATGTAGATTTTCTCGCTGATCTGGAAGGTTCGTTTCCAGACGTTGCATCACCTTGCTAGGTAACATTTTCAGTGAGCCTCCGAATGAAGAACCGGTGGTGTAGCCTGATTTCTATTTATATATGCACGAGAGAAAAGAAAGAAAACTCTTAGAAGCCTGACATTCCAACTGAAACACTATCGTCAAACACATTGACATGGATCGCATTTACCACCCCCTGAAAAAAAACAGGAAATGGCATCAACTTAGGAAAGGATGTTACCAAAAGAAATGGCTTTACGAACCCAAGGAAACCCAGACAGGTGAATAGAAAGCGACTATACCACCAGTGGTTCACGAGGAGGGTCACTGAATATGTTACTTATTGTGATGACGAAATGTCTGGAAACGAAGTACCTGCTCAGGAGTAAACCCACATGCATTGAGATGAATATTTGGAATGTTAGAGCACATAAGGCTACAGGCCAGCGTTGAACAACTGAGATGTTATGCTGTTAATACTCAATGATTCAATCATATTGGAGAAGATTACCTGCAGTGAGAAAAAAAACAAAAGCTGTGTCATTAAGAAACGATGCAAAGATCACTCTAGTCATCGCTGGTGGCGCAGTAATTACGATTCTGAGCTTACAGCGCAGCAGCCCGTGTTCAGTTTGCGCTCCAAAAACCCAGTCTCCTTTGTCCATGACATGCAGCAGACGGACACACAAAAACAAATCAGAAAGCAGATGGTTGAATTCAGTGTGGTCAGATGTGAATTTCTGATGCTGAGGCATACGGGCCAAGTGATGTAACATGCAAAAAGGAAACGAACTAAAACTCCCTAATCCCTTCCAGAAATTTAATTCATTGCCGAGTCAGCCATATGAGAAAGTTCGTAGAGAGAAAACATTGCCTCCGTTCCACTCTGCACTGATTTGATGCTCCACAGTTTGGAAACAGGGCATTTTGTTCAAGAAGTGGACATCCCTCCACCAATGAGTAACTCATCAGACACATTTCCCTCTAACTTATGCACCTAAGACTCTGGGCAATTCAGCAAGACCAATCCAACTGATAATTTTTGGATTGGGGAAGGAAACCAGAGAACCCGGATGAACCCCACGCAAGCACCATGAGAACGTGCAATCTCCACATGGACGGTCACCCGACCGTGAATCCATCCCAGACGCTACTGTTGTTACACTGCATTGCGAACTACTGAGCACGATTTTAACTTTTCCATGATTCTTCTTTATAACTGAGACATTTCCCTTGGGCAGATATTTCCTCAAACCACAAGCATGTGTCCAGCCAGAAATTATTTCACTTCAGATTAAAATGTTTTCCATCAGCCTGATGTCCAAACTCACCCTGCTGTTATTCATTCGGAGCCGCTCTGGGTGAGGTTGGAGCTCCCAGTCTGATGTTCAATACTCCCTTCTCCATGTCAATAGAAAATGATACAGCTGAGTTTGAAGCTTCTAACCTGGTATCCCAATACTCCCCTCTGGTCCATGTCAATAGAAGCTGTTCCATTTGAGGTTGGAGCCAACCTCGGCATTTCACGTGCATCTATACCATCTGGGATGGACGTCACACACATCGATTGCATCACTGGAGCCACATCTGCTGGTTTTCGCCATCTGCATTTCCAGTTGAGTGTTAGAGGCTACACCACTCAATTTCTGTGATTCTGGGATTGTGAACTGAAATTATATGATATTTAGCAGCAGCGGTTAGTTGCTTTCGTGAGCAAATTGGTGAAACAACCGATGTGAAACTACATTGTTATTAGGAATGTATTTCAAAAATATCCTGTCGTATCCCCTAACCCTTTGATGTTTTGGAGAAGTCTATCAATATGAGCGTTCAACAAAGTCAGTGTTAAAGATTCAGTCCACTCTGAGTACTAGCATCCCAGTCACTGTTTGGCAATTATTTCTGTTATGCATCTCGTTCTGTTCCTAAATTGTCCTCTTACACTACCCTAAGGGACGCCGGGACCATGCTTTGCTTTGTGTTGTGGCCGCTGCAAGTTCAGTTCCAATCTTAGTTACATTCCCGTTGTATGACGCGTAATACATGCTTAGCAAACGCGGGTAGGAGTTAGTCATATTTTACATGAAAATACTCTTCGAAGTGACGATCTTGCACCGTTATGTACCCGCTTTCTCACATCTCAGCGTTTCGTGCAAAAGATGTTAAACCCAACCTTTCTTGGAGATTGCACCCCTTCCACAATCAGTAACCACCCTTTATGTACCTCCTCCTATTTCAATAAGACACTGGACAATCGAGCACTTACATTGACACCATTCAATCTGTGCTGCTGCGGTCACTGTTGCTGGATGAATGCGCCCAAATCCCACCATCGGGAACTTCCAATCAGTCGATCCATTTAGATGCCTGGTGATGAGATAAATTCTCATACAACAGCTTTTATTGAAATAGACCAGAAATTATTGGACACAAGACAGTATTGAGCAAAACAGTATTTATTGGAAAAGAACTGTTTGTGTGGCTTTCTGTGTCATTTATTCCATTTGTTCATACTGCTTTAGGCAGAGTATTGTGTGCAGGTCTGCAATTCTCATTACACCAAAGATATGATAGCGATGGAAACCGTGAAGCAGAGATTTAACAGGATATTGGCAGGTTGAAGAGCTCCAGTTTTGAAGAAAGATTGAACAGACTGGAGTTATTTTTTTTTGACAGCAGAGGAGATATTTAAAGACGTGATTGAAATATAAATAATGAGCTGTATATATTAGGTAGTCTAAAAGAAATGTTTCCTCTTGATCGATCACCGCGGGGTACATAACTTTAAGGTTAGAGGCAGACAGATTTGAAGAGATATGCAATAAAACTTCATCAGCCAGGAGGTTTTTGAAGCTTCAGCCAAATGTCTGTCAGAGTCAGAAAAGCAGAAGTCTACATAACCACCAGAAGCATTCTGATATGATTTTGCGATGCGAAGACATAAACAGCCAATGGATGGGAAATGGGATGAGGGTAACCAAGCAGTTGTGTCTGAGTAGAGCACTTACAAGGAGCTTGTGTGGTATCACACAACGCATGCAGCTGACTGTTGGAGGCCCTCCTGCTGATTCAGTGGTAAGGATTCAGTCCCTTCACTGCAGTGGCCTGTGTTCGATTCCCAGCTAGGGAAAGAACAATACTTTTTTTTTCTTTCAACATTGTTAACAAGAAAAGGAGAGCATCTGCGACAGGATTATTTTCAATGCCTCGGACCAATTAACATCCTCGAGAAAATCAGAGACAATGTTTAATCCTGTTTTAAAAAAGAAGGTGCGTTTGTGAAATGCTTGCAACTCCCTTTACAAGCAGCAGTGGATATAGGATGATTTGTTAACTTTAAATCTAAGGCAGATATATTTTTATTGCAGTGGAGACAGTCACACTCCTGAGATTAACTAACTCAAATCGGTCTTGATCAGAGACAGAAGGGTATGACTATGAATGAGGCAGTTAGAGGGAACCAGAGGGTAATAGTGAAGGTGTCTCAGCCCTTCAACCTGTACAACAGATTGGAGATACTTGCTCCCAGCGTAGATCAGAATTTTGGCAATAGGGAGGATGAGCAAACAGAGGACAGAAATGTGGTCGAGGCGCCATTCAAGCGAAGGTGAAAAGAGATCTGTCAGTATAATTAGTGATAGTAGGTGCCAGGAAATAGAGACGGTTCCATATTTCCTGACTCTTGGGTCGGAAATGCTACATAGACTGCCTGGTGACTGTTTTCACGATGTTCATCTGGTTTACAGATGAACTTGGATTGGGAAGGGTGAATGATCCAGATGTTGATGTAAGTTGAAAGTGAAAAGAGTTTCTGCTGATGGAATTTAACTTGGTGCTAAATTAGATAGCAAATAAATGAGGAATAATCTCGGGATTACTATTTAATGATGCTAGGACCAATATCCTTGGAAAATTTGTTGACTCAGGTCTGTCGATAGGACTTTAAACTAAATCATGGGAGTTGGTTTCAGTTGCATAGAAAACTGTGGAAAAAAAATGAAGAGGGGGACTTTCCTCAGTGTAAAGTTTCCACAACAAGTAATTAGACAAACGTATGGAAAGGGTGAGGAAATTACATCCGGCACGGAAGGTAATGGGACATCACTGAGAAGAGGAGCAGTCCCGGCAGGAATGATGGCGTTGCACCTAAATAGAACCAGTGTATGAAGCAAGATAAACGAGCTTGAAATTTGCAGGTACTTCTTGTGGGTATCCCAGAAATGTGGCTGCAAGGGGATCAGGGTTGGGAGACCACAGCCGTTCCAGTGGATATAGTCGATGACATTTGTGCGTCCGTTGCACATACACAAATATCATCTACTATGTTCGTTGCAACCAATGTGGCCTCCTCCACATCGGCAGACGTGATGTCAGCTTGTCGATCATTTCTGGATAAATATCTGGACGCCCGCAACAACTCCAAAGGCATGTAGCTGAACAGTTCAACTCCCACTCTCACTCTACCAAAGGACATGCAGGTGTTGGCCTCCTCCATCGCCAAACGCTTAACGCCTGAAGCCTGGGGGAGTGAAGCCTCATATGACGCCTTGGCAAACTTCAACCCCACTGGATTACCGTGGATTTCATCTTTGGCCACAATTCCTTCCACAACCTTTTGCCCGTCCCAAGCCTCGAACTCTTAGCATGTTCATCATATTTCCCATCATTCCGCTCCACATTCCTCTCCAAACTATACTCTTCTCCCCACCTTCATCTACCTATTGCATTCTCAGCTATCTTGCACCTAGTCTCAACCGCCTCCCATTTACCTCTCAGCTCCCTAGCCCACAAGCTTCATTCCTGATGAATGGCTTATGCTCAAAACGTCGATTCTCCTGTTCCTCGGATGTTACCAGGCCGGCTGTGCTTTTACAGCGCCATATTCGCGACGTTGATCTCCAGGATCTGTGGTCCTCACTTTCTCCTGTGGTTTGCAAAGGACAACACAGACTAGGCAGTCATTGTGGTTGCTACATCCGCTGTGATGTGCGCTCCAAGATAAACAGGAAAACCCGCCTTCAGCACCCACATTGAACCTGACTCCACTCGACTCACCGTAACCTCTCAGAAACCACCAATGTCTTTCCATTTTCCTGACATCCCATCTGTTCGCGTTTCAAGCCGATTGAACATCAGGAAATTGTTGCTGACAACGCTGATGTGGGACGTTAACATGCAGAGAAGTCATTCTGATGTTTTCCCTTATTAGTCTTAGCGCTGAGTATCGGAATTTGGAAACCGTATTGTGGCAGTACAGGAAACAAGTTCGTCCATTATTCTGGACATTGCGTGCAATTCTGGGCTCCCTCCTCTGGAAAGAATTTTGTAAAACTTGCAAGAGTTCAGAAAATATTTACAAGTATGTTCACACGATTCGAGGATTCCAGCTGCAGGGACAGGATCAATAGGTGTGACTGTTTTCCCTGGAGTGTCAGAGGCTGAAGGATGAACTTATAAACGTGTATAAAATCATGAGGTGCGTGGATAGGGTAAATGCCTAAATTCCTATCCCGGGGATGGAGCTAGTCCAGAACTGGAGGCCGCAGATTAAGGGTGAAAAGGAAAAAAAATTAAACGAGATCTAAGAGGACTACGTTTTCACGGAGAGGGTGGTGCGAAAATGGTATGAGCTGTCAGAGGAAATGATGCAGGCTGGTACAAGTACACCACTTAAATGTTAAATTTCACACAACACCGTGTTATTGTCTAACAGGTTTATTTGGATGCACTACGTTTCGGAGCGCTGCTTTTTCATCAGGTAGTTGTGGAGAATAAGATTGTAAGACATTGCTCGTGCATCCAAATAAACTTTTTGAACTATAACATGGTGTTGTGTGATTTTTAATTTTGTACTCTGCAGTCCACCACCGGCATCTTCAAACCATTTTTAAAAAGTCATCTGAAAGGGGTAAATGAATGTGAAGCGTTCAAAGTAATATGGGCCAAATATTGGCAAATGGTACAAGATTAGGTTATGACATCTAGTCGGCATGGGCAATTTGGTTCAAAGGGTGTGTTTCTGTTGTATAAATCTCTACGATTTATCCACAGCTTCATTCTGCTTCGAAAGATCAGGTAGTATTTCATGTTAATTTCAGTAAATCTTAACAACTAACAGATGGCCCTAAATCCTAATTTTTAAACAACCAGGCAAGATCACCCTGATATCACCCTGGGCACTATCTGATTCAGCATTGCATTCTCCCATCTTTCTGTACATGATTCCTTCAGCTCTGTTACAACTTATTTGAAGCACACAGACTGATCAGTCATCAATTGTACTTCAGTTATCATTTCATGAGACCCCCACATTACAGGTGTGCTGCTGTCACACAATGGATACGATATTGCTCTTGTAAGTCTGGGATTGTCGGCTTGCGCCTTCCTGAGGCACGAGTGAATTTTTGTATTGCCATTTCCAACATCCAAAGGAGCACTTTGCTGCAAAGATATTTTGCTGTTGAAGTCTGAAATGGGACAAATAAGCCAAGTGGGTGAAATCCTACTTGCTGGATTTCGTCTACCCTGAGGCCTCTGTCATTTTCGGGGAAAGTGTCTGCATTATTCTCCTTGGTCGGTGAAATTGAGGTTGCGTTCACAGATGACACATGAATACATTTTTGTCAATCTCAGACAAAAGCAGATGTTGCTGGAAAACCTGATTCTGATGAGGGATCACCGAACTCAAAATGTTAGCTCTGATTTCTCTTCACAAATTCTGCCAAAACCCAGGAGTTGTACAGCAAAATCTGCGTTTGTTTCCCATTTCAAACTTGAGTCCAATTTGTTGTGTCGTTTGAGTTTAAAATATGCCAAGGAAAATATCATTGAAATGACCATTTGAAACGACAGAGCACTGAACTATGTACTGGCCAAATGCTGGAAACCGGGATCATGGGCCTATGTCAGTGCTATAAAAAAAACTCCACGACTCCATCATTTTGGAGAAGAGTCTTATATCCAGTGAGCAATAAAAAAAAGCCTAACGTTATTTCTTCACCTAACGATGGAGGCTCTCTTGCCTCTATTCCTAGGGGTTCAGTATGTAGGATTTAGCACTTCTACCATCACTGCCCGGATTCCGATTCCATGTCCAAAAATTCCGATTGATTGATCCTGACAGTCACGACTGAAAAAGCAGAGCAAGTCTGACGGAAAACAACATCTCTGTACAGTTAATGTCGCCGAGAACATCAGAATTCCACCAGAACGAAGGTACAAGTTTACAGAATGTCTCTGCACAGTCTGACAGTTCACACTTCATTCTCTTGATTCCGCTATCCAGTTCTTAAAGAATCTCAAAGCTGAGATTACGTTTTCGTGTTTGTTTCCCTTCCATTCCCAAGAGCTATAGTGATTGGATCGGCGCGTGTCGGAAATTACAAGTGTCCATGAGTAATAGTTGGGGCTTTTTTGGCTTCCACTCCTCTGACAGCGTCTTGAGATTGACTCTGGTATTCTTGGGAACATTTGCTGATGTGAGGTTGTGAAAGGATTCTCCTTCCTGCAGATCAGCAATCCAAACTTCATCTCGGCCTCAGTATAATAAGGAAGCTGAATCTGGAAGTATACCGAAGCTGGAAACTGTACTCAAACCATCCAAAAGCCAAACCTGTTCTACCCCTCGTCCTGTGAATAAGAAATCCCCACATGCAGCAGGTCTCTGATTATTACACTGACATAAGCAGCAATGGGAATACTCACAAGGTGAAAACTCATGAAAGGTGATCACAGACACTGCTTCACTTCAATAGTTTCCACTTTGTGAAGCAGTACCTTTCAGTGAAAAAGGAAAGATATTTGGCCTCATGTGCCGGCTTCACAGTCACCCTCTTCGCTGTCGGAACTTCGAACCATTTTATTCTCCGTCACTGCATTATTTCAAGACTTTGACTAATGCACACTTGGAGTCAGCTAGAAACCTGTGGTCATTTCTCGTCCTGGATCTTTAATCTGATAAGTTTAACGATGATTTTATACATATCACACCTTCAGTGCAGGTCATCGCCTCAAAATGAGCGCCTGTCAGCACCAGCCTGTTCTGTGCCTTCCTGCAGTAATTCTGCAGAAAAGAAATTCAGATTATCACAGCGCAACTTTCTTCACATTGAAAACCAGAGCGCTGGAACCAACTGCTGAAAGCTTGGATAGAAAATCATTGATGCTGGAGGTCGTTCTGAAGTGAAGAACAGGCTAAACAATGTGTACATATTAGGTCGCAAGGGTTCCTGTCAGCATTACTGTGTTTTCCTGTTTTGCAGTACGAGTTTGCATCTCTCAGACCTGCATAAACTCCCAGTCAGGGAAGGAAGATTGATTTCTCTTCACGTAAATTATCTGAATGGAATGGAATTGCTGTTTATACATAGAACACTAACTCTCATCCTGCCAGAATCAGACAAGTGACTGATTGCATTCATCGATAAGGACAATGAGAGCAGGTAGACGGAAAAACTACCACAGCAAATATCCCTCCAATGACTTCACCATTTTACGTTGGAAATTTTTTGCTATCCTTCAGTGTCGCCGGACAGAAATTCTGAAACTACCTCCCAAGAGGCTTCATGAATTTATCTTCGCGCTATGGACTTCAATGGTTCGGGAAATGAACTCATCCCCTACCAGAGCGATAGTGAGGGATGTTCAGTGAATTGCTTCCCACTGAATGACATCCATTTCCCAGAAAACCGTTTCAAAAATTTGCAGTTTCGAACCGAAACCCTGAAATCGGTTAGTAAATGTTGAGAAGTGAAGTGGAGAAGTGAAGTAAAATTGGAAAGCATTAAAACGGGAGGCACGAGGCATGAAGTGAGTGTGACGCTATGGATCAGTGTCACACATTAATACGGACACACACCACGCCTGGTCAATTCACCACGATGACCCCGCTTCTCCTGGCGTGAAGTGGTTCACTCTCTGTCTGTTCACACGTTTAGAGGCCCCCAAGTGGATGAATGCATCCTCACTATCCAGTTAGTTGAAACATCAAAACCAAAGTAAAAGCAGATTGTCTCTTTCTGAAACACTTTAGTGGGGAATGTTTGACTGTGAACTGTTTGCTTTTTCTCTAGCGCAGATTGATTTCGATACTCATTAAACAACATTGATGCAACCAAAATCTCTGAGTTCTGAGATCTAGTGGTTACCAGATTGCACATATGGATGGAAAGTGAGTCCGTGGTGAGCCTGGTTTTCATGATTAAAGCAACTGCTTGATAAACAAGGACATCCAACGTCATGCTCCTGATGGTGCTTGTATGTGTCGACGGCTCCTTTTTCAAACTTCTCGCTCATGCTGTGTTATCGAATCAGCATTTCGAACGTGACAACTTAGCCTGTTGCCAGATGCTTTACTCCCCACGATTGTTTTTTTCCCCCCATCAGTGAATGCTATTTTCAGGAAATTCAACTTAAAATTTTATTCCTCTGTTCCACAGGAACTTTTGTTTCTCCTGTTCTTTTATTCTCATGACTTCCTTCCAAGTTTGGTGTGAATAACAAGGTGAGTCTGGAGACACTTCAGGCCACGGAATATTGTGGCAGTGGCACAGACTACACGAGCTGATTAACCTCATTTTCTGCTGTCAACATTCATCCATTACACAATAACAGTAAACATATTATCATTTTTTTAAAAATGTGGTGATATGTTTTTTCCTTGTGGATTATCAATTCTATTTAGAACTTGAAAAGTCTGTATTGTTTTGAGGGAAGAAATGTTTCCTTCCCTCAGACCTAAGTGACAGATGATTTAGCCTGCGAATATGAGCCCAAACCTGGACAATCCAGCCAGGGGGAGTAAAAAGCCTCTCCGCAGCTCCATTCTCACACTGTCACCGAATGTCAGACTTGTCATAGAGCAGGAATTTGAAATGAGCAATATGGACAGACAGAGAGTTGGATAATGCGAAAGAGGGTGGTGTGGATTCACAGAGACAAAGAGACAAAAAATGACACATTGAGGTAGACATTGAAAGAACTAATTGTCCATTGAATATGGTCGCCAATTGACAGAAAGAAAAAAGGTAACCATTAAAGCACAGCCTTTCACAAGCTCACAAGAACAGAAGCAGGGAAAGAGCCAATAAAGTATGTTTTTACATTTTCAAAAGTGACGGCTGTTAGCACTTGAGAAATATTGATAAATGTGCTGAATCCAGAGATAAAATTAATCATCTCCATTGCATTATAATATAGAAATACAAAACGCAGCTGGTCCTCGATGTAGGTTTGTTCATTGAGCTGGAAGGTTCATTTACAGACATTCCATCAGCATACTAGCTAACAGATTCAGTGAACCTCCAGATGCAGCACTGCTGATGATTCCTACTTTCTGTATATATGTTTGTGTTTCTTTGGTTGGTGATGCAATTTCCTCAAATTATATCATTTCCGGTGGGCATGTCATTTTTTACAGTGATGTCATTTCCTGTTGTTGTTATCAGGTATGGTAAATGCAGTTCAACACAATGTGTTTGTTCATACAGTTCCGGTTGTAATATCATGCTTCTAGAAATTCTCATGCAGGTCTCTGTTTGACTTGTCCTAGGATAAATGTGTTGTTCCAATCGAAGTTGAGTACTTGCTTATTTGTATCTAATGATATACTGTCTAGGTGATTTTCCTCTGTATTGCACAGTTCCTCTGTGCTGCAGTGTGTGATGGCTCATTGAAATAATGTCCTGCTGCTGCTTCGTGTGTGGAAGTTGGAATGGTTGATTTTGTAGTTCAATATTTGGTCAGTGTGTGTTGTTTTCCTGTAGAAGCTAGTTTGATGTTCCCCATTGGCTGTTCGCTCTATTGTGATATCTAGGAATGGAGGTTTGTTGCTGTATTCCTCCACTTCGATGAACGTTATGCCAATTAAGGCATTTTTGATCGTCTTGAAGGTTTCCTCTAATTTGTTTCTTTTAACTACAACAAAGGTATCAACCATACAGCGGACCCAAAGATTGGATTGGATAGTTGGCAGTGCTGTTTGTTCGAGTTTCTGCATTACTGTCTCTGCTAACAACCCTGCTATCGGAGATCCCATTGGTGTTCCGTTGGTTGTTGAAGGCGAATTAGGTGGAAATGCATAGGTCCACTAGCTTAATGATGCTGTCCTTGTTGAAGAAATTGGTGGTGTTTGGTGTATGTGTCTTTAGGTTTCCTAATAAGGTAGTCAGTGTTTCCATGTCCAGGATGATGTTGAAGCATAGTCTCGCTGCCTGGAACACTAACTTGCAGATTGGCCAAGGAGCTACACCAAAGATTAAAATACATATTAGAAGACTCACGCCGCTCCATCCACTCAACCAAGAATTCCTGAAGATCATCAAAAACACAGAGATAGGATGAAATAATGATCTGCTTAGATATAACAGCCCTCTTCACATCAATCAACATCAATCTGGCGAAGGAAACAATTAATACATAAAATGGAATTCTGCAGCCTGGACAATATCAGATAAATGGGAATGGAAACCCGTCAACCAAAGAACACAAATTCTTTGTCTCTCGTTGTCACTGTTCTGAATCCACCCTTTGACGTACAATCTCTTATCAGTCTTCCCAGAGTGAAGATTAGAACCGAATCTATGAAGCAGGAGGGGAAAGGCCAAGTTGAGCAGAGTTGAGACAATGAATTATCCTAGGGAGGATGAGGGAAGAAAAAACAGACAGACAGAAGGGGACAGTGTTTAAAGATACAAAAGAAACAGACAGCGAACGAGACAGAATAGACATTAATATTTGACGTCTACTCCTAGTCATAACTTAAAATTATCGCAGTACGATCTTTTCCCTTAATCAAGAGTGCGGCTGTGGT
Organism: Hemiscyllium ocellatum; assembly: GCF_020745735.1. Classification (NCBI taxonomy): domain Eukaryota; kingdom Metazoa; phylum Chordata; class Chondrichthyes; order Orectolobiformes; family Hemiscylliidae; genus Hemiscyllium; species Hemiscyllium ocellatum. Next base: position 197,651 of record NW_026869210.1, on the reverse strand, counting down.
CTTGTTGTGCGTCTGAAGGCAGATCTGAAAGTTGCGTGTTCAAACCACGTCAGGCTCGCTGTGTGTTGTGAAGGTTTACAAACCTGAACTTTACATGGCAGCAGATAATCTCTGTGATACTCACTGGACAAGCTTTTCTTTCCAGCTTCTTTCGATCACACAAGATGTTTTGCTGTCAGATTTATTTGTGAACAATTTGTCAGGGAGGTGAAATGCCCATTGATTGGTTAATGCTCAGTTCCCCCAGTGTGATAAGCAAAACATGAACTGCCCATCATGGGGCATAAGCATATAGCCCATCCCGCTGGGCAACCGCTTCATTCAGTTGGCGACAGCGGGGTGTTAATGACATATACTGATATTTCCTAACTTAATGCACCCAATTTTATGTTTCAGTCTATCAGGAGATCACATTTTTCTCCCGTTGCAGCAGAGGGACGGGGTTCAGAAAAAATAGTTTCCCAGCAACAACAATTCTTTCCTCACACTGGACACAGTTACAGTGATTTTTAGCTGAACAACTGGAGCGAAAACCGTACTCTTATGGCCAATCTTTACATTAACAGTGAGCCAGAATTATACACTGTGCTGGTAAAATCCAATTGTGGACATGTATTTGGTTAAGTCCGCTATTTGTTTAATTTAATTGGTCGCGAGGATGCTGCTGTGTGAAGCAGCATGGGGAATTACTGCAGGGAGGCCTGTGCATGAAACACATCGGAACTGATTTTTTAAAACAAATTAACGGGCCTATTCCTATTTCACAGAAGAGACGCTATATGATTTAGATCATAGCAGGCCGACAAAGAACAGGATAAGGGCTTTCTGATCGACACGGGCTTATTACCTTCTCTGGGCTGAGGTGAATGTTTCTCCTCTCACCTTAAATTCCCCCCCTAGGAATAAGACACCGGCCGGTCGCCTTATCTATTCCTCTTCAATGACAGGACAATCCAGTTAATGGTAGTGTTACTCACTAATATTGAAACAAGGTAACTCTTTACTTAAGATGGTGCCGTAAGTACTGACTTTTAAAAGTTGTCTTTACTCATGTGAGGACGTATGACAATAAAGCTAATTTATTCAATTAAAGTTATACCTCCTAGTCTTGAACACCCTACCCTAGCAAAAGGTAATTTGCTATTTCCCCTACCTATTGCCTTCAGGAGCTTATAAACCTCATGTCAAACTCAATCTCCCCAACTCCCGTGAAAAAAGTGTCATCCTATCGAACCTCTCCTTAGGTCTTACCCCTTCCCTTCTCAGCAACATCCAGGTAAATCTTTTGTGAACCCTCTCCAGGTTAGTATCCTTCCTATAACAAGGCGACAAGAACGGGACACGATACTCCAAAAGTTGCCTCACAACATCCCATACAACCTCACATCGCGTCAAACATCTGTGCACAACGGTATTATCAATGTTAGTAAGTGCGTCAAATGCCTGAACCAACCTGTCCACTTGTCAGAACCTTCTAAGAATTAGGTCACTGAAACCGAACACTCTCTGTTTTACAGCACTACACAATGGCCTAGTTTTAATTGTATTGGTTCTGTCACTCTTCGTTTGTTTCCCCAAAATATAAGTGCCTCATATTTATCCAAATTAAACTCCACCTGCCATTCCATTCTCCATAAACCCAGTAATAGTGCCATAGAGTCACGGAGTTGTAACTTACGTGAACTTCGTTCAGCATTTCGATCCAACAGATCCATGCTGAACAGATTACCTGTGAACACTCTACACCAGTCAAAGTTTGAATGTACTTGTCTAATTCCGTTAATGTCTGCCTTACTTCAATTTTAAAAGTTTACTTTTATGTAAGTCTTATATTTTTAAAACTAATAAATTTGTAATAACGAGAGTAAACGTGTTCCCGTGCTATCATGTCAATCACTTGCTCTGCTTTGTTCCCCAAAAAGCAAAATGTTTCTCCTTCTCCAGTAGGTGCATTTACATGCAGCATACAAACATATAATTCAGTCCCACCAGTCCATGACATATCTCATCTCAATCTAAACGAGCCCCACCTGCCTGCTGCTGATCCGCATCTCTTCAAACCTTTCCTGTTCAAACATTTATCTAAATGTTTTTAATGTTATAATTACTTACTCAGGAATTTCATTCGACATGCCAGCACCCTTTGTGGAACCAATTCCTCACTCATTTCTGTTTTCAAGTCTCTCTCCTCTCACCTTAAAAATGTGCTCCTACAGTTGAAATCCCCCATCTTTGGGAAAAGGCAACGCCCAATAATCTGTACATCTCATTGTTTTCAAGCTTCTACAAGGTAACATCAAACTATAAACAGCACGGTGACACAGTGCATCGTAGTGCTAGCGACCCAGATTCAATTCCGGGTGCTCCAGTTTCCTCCCATTGCACAAAAATGTGCAGGTTTGGTGCGTTGACCATGTTAAATTGCCTGTAGCGTTGGGTAAAATGTAGGGGAATAGGTTTGGGTGGGTTGCGCTTCGACGGGTCCGTGTGGACTTGTTCGGCCGAAGGGCCTGTTTCCACACTGTAAGAAATCTAATTCTCTGTTCAAGTGTAAAATGTGCGAGTGAAACTGTCATTTTTAAAAAAATAATTCGCAGTTTCCATGCATGGAAACTCCCTGGTAAATCTATCTGAAACCTCTCCAGTTACTAATAACTTGCTATAACTGGGAGACCAGAAGAGACATCACCAATGCCCTGTAGAATCTCATCATGACTCCCCACTCATATGCACAAAGGATTGAGCAATGAAGGCAAGTGTGACAAACTCCTTTTCAACCATACTGTGCGTATGTGATGCAAACGTCAAAGAATTATGTACCTGTAACTCTTGGGCCCTCTATTCTACAACACGATACAAAGTCTACCATTTACTGTGTAATTGCAAGCCTTGTTTGTTTATTTACCAAAATGCAATGACTCGCATTTATTCAGATTGCGTTCAATCTGCCATTTCGCGGACCATTACCACTTTAATCAAGAACCCTTTGTAATTGTAGATAGCCTTTCTCACTCTTTGTGGAATCACAGCCCGAAGAAGTGCTGGACGGAGGCATAATCACAAATTTCTTTACTGGCGCTCTTCAATTTTGGTGTTATCCATAAAGTTATTAAACATGAATTGCATAACATTTTCCAAACTATGAACATAAAAAAGCCAAAGAGGACCGAGAATTGACCCTCGTTGAACAAGCCTGGTCGCAAGCCTCCAGTCTGAAAAGAAATTCTTGAACATATTTAGCGAATTCTTCACCTTGCAAGTGTTTAACACGATGGTAGGCTGTGTCAATGTTTAGAAAATTAAAATCACCCACTTTTACAACCTTATTATTCTCAGACAAATATTTAAGATCTCTCGACATTCGTTTGCTTCTCAGTTTTTCTCTGACTATTGGTGGCCTACAGTGCAATCTCATCAATGTGATTATTTTTCTTAATTCTCATTTAAAACCATATATTTTCACTGGCTGGTTTTCCTTTTAGAAATACTTTCTGCAGTAACAGCAGTAATGTTTTCATCCTCCTCTTTTGCCTCCGTTTCTGTCCTTCCTATGTCCCCTACCTGATGTTTCTGAGCTCCATCAAATCCAGATTCCACGACTGCTATTTTTATGACACGCCCGGGATCATTCTTGTGAACCTCGTGGAAACCTCCAACGTGTCAACTGAAACTGCATATTTAACTTCAATAGAAGTCCTAAACTTGGACTCCCACAGTCCCTTTGCTCTTCTGATTTCTGCAGCCGTTCTCAATTTAGATCATAGTCTCACCCCCAGTCTCTCTAACTCTCTCTCTAACCTCCTGCCTCCCTCTTGCACTACCCCCTCACACTCTCTCTACCTCCTCATACGTTTTCACTCCCCCCTCTCTCAATCTCTCTTCCAACCAACTCTCTCTCCCCTCACACCCCCATTCCCTCCCAATCGCGCTTCCCTCTCTAGTCTCCGAACACTATTTCTCTACACTCCTCTCACTCTTCTCCTTTCATTCCTCTCCCGCTCTCTCTATCCAACCCATTCTTCTCTCTATTCCCTCCTACAATCTCTCCCTTTACCCCTCCATCTCTCTCTCTCACTTTCTCGCCCTCTCCGTCTCTGTCTCTCTCTGCCCTCCTCGCACTCTCTGCATTTCACCAACTCCTACACAATCTCTCTCTGACTTCCCCACTCTGTCTCCTTCTGTCTATACACCCCTCGGCCTCTCTCCCGCTGTCTCCATCCCCAAACACTCTCTCTGCCGCCTCCATCTCTCTCATCAACCCCCACCCACTTAATCTCCCTCTTTCACTAACAACTCTCACTCTTTCTCTCTATCCCGGCCCATCTTCTCTTTCACTCTACTGCCCTCCCACTCTCTATACCTCTCTCCCACACTCACTCACTCTCTACCATCTTCGAATTCTCTCTCTCTCTATCTCCCTCCCACACTCCATCTCACCCACTCCCAATCTCTCTCTTTCTCTCTCTCTCTCTCTCACACACACACACACACACACACACACACTCACACTCTTAAGCCCGGCCTTCCCCTTTCATTCCCTCTTCTTCACTTCCAATACCCTCTCTACCCGACTCCTACTCACTTTCTACATACACCACATACTCTCTCGCTTTTGTCTCCTTCCACCCACTGTCTAACTACCTTCTTCTTTCTCTGTCACTCTCTGTCTCCTTACCCCCATTCTCTCTTTCACTGACCGTGTGTGTCCCTCTCTCAGCTTTTCTCTATATCTGTCACTCTACATCTACTCTCCTACCGCTCTCACTCTCTCCATACCCACTTCCATTCTGTCTCTCTTTCTGTCCCATCGCACTCTCTGTTTAACCCACTTGCATCCACTTTCGCCCTTACCCCTTCCATTCTCTCGCTATTCCGACTCTTACTCTCGCTCTCTTTAACAGCTCCCCTCTTTCTGTTTTTCTACTGCCTCCCCTTCTCTCCCTCTATCTAACCCACTTCAATTCTCTCTCTATCCCACAACTGTCTCTCACTACCTCCTTCCAGTCTCTCTCTCTGTATCCTTCACACTTGCTGTCTATACAATACCAATTCTCTCTCCCTCTGATCACTCCCTCTTTCCCCTTCTCCCTAACACACTTTCTGTAAAACCCCTCATCTTCTTTCTACATGCCTCGTCCCCCACACAATCACGCTGTCCACCTCCTGCAACTCTCCCCAACCATTGCCCCCCACTCTCTCTCGCTACCCTCCTCATAAAGTGTCTTGCTCCATCTCCCACTGTCTTTCTCCAACCCCACTCTCTTTCTCCAAAACCACTCTCTCGCATTTCCCTCCCACTCTCTCTTTCTATGCCACTTCCACTATCATTCTGTCACTTTAATCGTCTTCCACTCTCTAAATCTTTCCTAGTTCCAAGCCCTTTGTCTCGATCTGTCTTTTCTCTGTCAGTCACTCTCTCTCTCCCTGCTCCCAATCTCTCTCATCCCCCAACTCTGTCTCTCACACTATCCTAACCTGTCTCTCTTCTCCACCTCTCTCTCACTCTCCCTTCCCACACATTTTCTCCCTACTCCTCGATCACTAACTCTCTCTCCCTATCCCCTGTCTCTCACTAAATCTCTACCACTCTCTGTCTCTACACACTCCCACTTTCACTCCACTCCGTCCCACTGTCTCCATCTATACACCGTCTCCCTGTACCACATCTCACTCTACAATCAACTGCACTCTTTCTCCCCTTTATCCACTCTCCCCGCTCTCACTCTGTCTCCCTCTCCCACTCTCTCACGATGCTCCCAAAATCTTATTCTCTCTGAAGTCCGCCCTCTGTCTGTACCCGCCCCTCTCTCTCAGTTGCAACTCTCTCTCTCTACCCATGCCACTCTGTATACTGTTTTTCTCCCTTTCACTCTCTCTCTCTGACGAAATTCCTCCAACTCTTGTTCTCTATAACGCCCTCCTACCCTCTTATTCTTCCCTCTCTCCTTCTATCTCCATCTGCTTCCCACTCTTTCCATGTCTGTCTCTCTTTAAATTCTTCCCACTCTCTCTTGTTTTCTATCTCTCTCTCTGCCTGCCCCTCTTCATACATTCCTCCCACTCCTTACCTGCACACCCTCCCTCTTTGTCTCGCTATCTCTACCCTCTCCCACTCTCTACATCCCATCCATTCACTCTCTCCCTACTCCCTTTCCACTCTGTCCCAGCACCACTCCCAATCTCCGTCTCTCTCTACCCACTTTCCACTCTCTTTCCATTGCTTTGTCCACTCCTTCCCTCTCTCTTTATCTACACTCCTTTCCTCAGTCTCTTTGCATCACTTCCACTCTCAATCTCACTCTCCGTCTCTCTACCCTCTCCCAATTCTCTCATTGTCTTTTTATCTCTTTCTCCCTCTGTCACTGTACAATCCCCACTCTCACTACCCTACTCCCATTCTCTCTCTCCCTCTCTCGAACAGATTCCTAGTCCATCTCTCTAATCCCCTCCCACTATCTCTCGCCTTACCTCCTTCCTACTGACTCTCCCCTTAACTCCTCCTACTCTGTCTCTACTCCATCTCACTCTATCTACTCCACTCACGCTGTAATTCTCTCTCTTCCGCCTTCCCACTTTCTCTCTCTTTCAATTGCCTCCCACTCTTTCCCTCACTCTACCCACTTCAACACTCTCTCCTTACCACACAACTCTCACTGCATCTCCCACACTGTCTCTTAGCCCTCTCTCTCTCTGTACAACACCAGTTCTTTCCCTCATTCTGACCACTCCCACTCTCTCTAAGCGCCTTCTTCGCTGTCTCTGTGTCTCTCTCTCTTTCTCTCTCTCCCTGTCTTGCTCTCTCTTCCCCCGCCCACAATCTTTGTCTCTGGATGTCAGTCTCTCCCCATATCTGTCTTTCATTCTCTCTCTGCACACTTACAATCTCTGCATCTCTTTCTCTCACCTCTCCCTCTCTCTCGATCTCTAAACCCCTCCAAGAACACTTCCCCTGCTCCCTATTCTTTCTCTCTGTAACCTCTCCCATTCTCTCTGTTGCTCGCTCTATACATCCCTCCTTCATTCTCTCTCCCTCTCTCTCCAACCCTCAACGACTTTCGCTCCTGATCCCCTCTCTCTCATTAACCCGCTCACACTCCATCTGTCTCCCATTCTCTCATTATTCCCACTCTCTCTCTCAACGGCCTCGGTTTCTCTCTATTCCTATCCCTACTAACTTCCCAATCTCTTCTTTCTATTCCCTCACACACTTTATTTCCTCCTTCTGTTGTCGCGCTCCCCCATTCTCTCTCTATATGTACCCCTTTCTCCACTCTGATTCTCTACCTAATCCCCTTCTCAGTCTCTCCACTCAAAACCTCTATTTATTTCCCCAGCCTCCTTGTCTCTCTCTATCTAACACCCTCCCTCTCCCCTTCTCTCTCTCTGTCTCTCTGCACCCACAACCCAACTGTCTACCCCACTCTTACCCTCTCTCTCAATACTGGCTTTCCACTCTGTCCTGCCCTCTCTTTCTCCCACAGTCATTTTACCCCGCCCACTCTCTATCGTTCATAACTCTCCCTCTCTCGCCCCCTCACTCTCTCTCTGTACCCACTTTACCCCTTCCACAGTTTCAGTCACTAACCACCTACTGTTGTCACGCTCTCTGGAAAGTTGTCCTGCCCTCTTATTCTTCCCTTTCCCCGCTCTCTCTCCATCTGCTTCCCACTCTCTATCTATCTGTATGTCTCTCTCCTAATCCATATTCCTCCTACTCTCTCTTTTCTCTCTCTCTCTCTCTCTCTCACTCCCTCTCTGTCTACATTCCTGCCATAAGCTGTCTCTAATCCCTCTCACTCTGAGTCTCCATCTCTCCACCCTCTCCCAATTTCTGCACGCTCACCCTCTCGCCACCCTCTTTCCAATCTGTCTCTACACCACTTCCAAACTCTGTCTCTCTCTCAATCCCCTTTCGAATCCTACCTGTCTCTGTCTACAAAGCTCCATCTCTCTCCATCTACAGCCCCTCCCAAACTCTTTCTGCGCCCCTACCAACCTCTCGCTACCCCCACCACTCTCTATACTAATCAAATCTTTCTCCCTCTCTCTACCCCTGTCCAATTCTCTCACTGTCATTCTGCAAATCCCCACTCTTTCTACCCCACTCCCACTTTGACGCGTTCCCACACCATCTCTCTGATCCTTTCTCACTCTGTCTCTGCTCCATTCCCACTCTCACTCTGTCTCCATCCCACACTGTCTCTCTTTCCCGCTCCCAGTCTCTCTCTACCTGCCTTCCTTTTTTCCCTGTCTCTCTCACTCTCTACCCCTCCCTCTACTTCTTACTGTCAGTCTCTATCTTTGCTTTTGTCTTTGTTACCCTACATTTGCACGAATCTCAATCTCTAAATTCCTCTCTCTCACCCTTTGCCATTATCTCACTGTCTCTCTACCGCCCTCCCACTTTTTGTCTCTGGACACCCCAACTCTGTCGACACCGCTCCTACTCTCCCTCTCCCTCTCTCAATCACGTTCCCACTTTTCTCTCTCCTCCCCGCTCCCACACTTCCTGTCCCTAAACAACGTTTAATCTCTCTCTGGTTCTCTCATACTGAAAATCCCAACAAACTCTTTCTCAGTCTCTTCCCTCTGCCAATCTCTCGCTCTGTCACCCCGATTCAATCTCACTTTATACCTCTCACTTTTTCTCGATATATTTCCCAACCTTTCCCAATCCATATTCTCTCTCCAACCCACACCCACTTTCCCTCTTGACACCCCTCTCCTATACTCTCTCTCTTCCGCCTCACCTTCTCTCTCTTTCTCTCGTCCCCACACTCTCGACGCCCTCCCACTCTCTGGCAGTCTGTACCCTCTCGCATTCTCTATCTCTAACTCGTCCCACAAATTCTCTCGCAACCCTCTAGCACACTCTATCACTACTCCTCTCCCACTCTCGTACTACCCCAATCCTAATCAGTCTCTCGCTCTCGCTCTAACCCTTCCCACTCTCTGTATATTTCTCTCGACTTCCACAATCTCTCTCTCTACTCCACTCCCACTTTCTCTCTTTCTGTCTACCAGCCTCTCTCTCCCACACACACCCAGTTTCTCTCTCCCTACTATCTTCCCATTATCTCTCTCTACCCCCTCCCACACTTTCTCTATAAAATCCCTCTTAATCTCCCTCTCCCCATATAACTCCTACCACTTTCTCTCTCTTCCACCTCATGGTCTCCCTCTCCAAACCCTTCATACACACCCTCTCTGTCTCTGTCTCTCTCGCTCTGTCTCTCTCTCTCTCTCTCTCTATCCGGATATCTGTCAATCGTTCTACCCTCCACCCTCTTCCGCTCTCTAAACCCCTCCCAATCTCTCTCTCTAACCCTCTCTGACTTCCTGTCTCCCTCTGTGTACAAGCCTTCGTCTCCATTTCCATCTCTCTCTCCACTGCGTCTTCTCTATTTCTTTTGCATCCATCTCTCTTTCTCTAACCACTGTCACTCTGCACAGCTATGTATTGCCATCCCACCACCACCATCTCTCTGTATTCCTCTCCCACTCTCTCTCACATTTACCTGTCACTCTCTCGATCCCAGTCCCACTCTCTCTACCCCGCGTCCCCCACTGTCTGTCTCTCTCTGTACCTACTCCCATTTTTCCCTCTCTAAACTGCTTTCTCTATCTCTGTCTCTACTGCCCGGCCACACTCGTGCTCTCAATCCCTCTTTACCACTCTCCCATTCTCTCCCTCACTCATACACTCTCTCTACAACACTTACACACTCTCTATCTCGTCATTCTCTCTCTACAGTCTCCATCTCTCTTTCTATCCCACTCCATGTCTCTCATTTCCTTTCTTCAACTCTCTCCCCCCATGGTCTCTCTATAAACGCCTCTCTCGACACAACACCCATTTTCACCTCTATCTCTCTGTCTCCCTCTCTCTCTACTACTCCTCACTCTCTCTGCCTTCCTTCCATTATCACTCTCTCCCAACCCCCAAACATTCTTTCACACTCTCCCTTCCACATCCCACTCTTTTACTGCCCCCTCATTCTTCCTCTCTCTACACTCTTCAAAATCTCTCTCTTTACCCTCTTCCGACATCTCTCTCTCTCCAACACGTCCTCCTTCTCCCGCCTCCCTCTCTCTCTCTATCCCGCACCACTCCCACTCTCTCCTGCTCTATACTTGACCCACTCTCTCTCTCTCGACCAGCCTCCCACTCTCTCGCTGTCGACATCGACCTGCCAATATCTCTCTGTATCTCTCTGCCACGCTCACACCCTATTTCTCCCTCTCTACATCCCTCCAAAACTCTCCCTCTAAGCGCTCGACCTCACGCTCACTCTTGCAACCCCTCCCGCTCTCTCTCTCACCCACTCTCTGTATAGCACCACCACACTTGTTCGCACATTCTCTCTACCTCCCTCCCAGTGTCTCCCTTTCTCTAACTTCTCCCACTCTCCCTAATCTCACACGCTCTCTACCCCATCCCTCACCACTTCCCTCCAACATTCTTTCTCTCTGTCTGTTTCTTAACTCTCTGTCTCTCGCATCCACACTCCCACTCTCTCTTTCTCTATCCACCCATGCCTTTCTCCCTCTAACCTCTCCTCCTATTCTCATTCACAATTCATTCGCACTCTCACTCTCTTTTCACACCCTCTCTATTCTCCAATCACTCCACTGTCTTTTGCTCCTTCCCACACTCTCCCTATTCTCACCAACTGTCTTGCCCGCCTCCCTCTCTCTGCCTCTCACCCCATCCCACTGTCCCTTCCTCCAGCCCTATCCCACTCATTCTTTCTGTATTGCCCTCTCACTCTGTATTTCTATCCCCGTCCTACTCTCTCTCTCTGTGTCACTCTAACACCACCCCATTCTCACTCTCTATCTCCCTCTCATTCTCTATGTTTCCTCCCCCACTCCTCCAAGTATGTCACCATACCCCACTCCCATTCTCTCTCTCTGTACTTCCCTCCCATTCCGGTTCTCTCACTCAAACCCCTCCCCTTTTCTCTGTTCCCTTCCCACTCTCTCCCTACCCACACATACCACATTCACTCTCTGTCCTTGCCACCTCCCACTGTCTCTGTCTACACCTCTCCCACTGTGTCTCTCTACTTATATCCCACTCTGTCTATTTTTGTCTCTCTCTACCACCCTTCTATTTTCTGTCTCTCACTACTTCCATCTCACTCTCTCTCAACCCACTCTTGCTCTCTTCACTCCTCCAACTGTCTCTCTATTCCACTCCCATTCTTGCTCTCTCTAACTGCAAAGCCCTACCACGCTTATCTCCCGTTTCGCTCGCTATCTCTGCCATCACTCCACTCTAGCCATCTGCTCATTCTCCCTCCCATTCTCTCTTGCTTCCCCTTTTACTGTCTCTCTTCCCACTATACTCCCTCTCTAACTCCTCTCACTCTCTATATTTCTTTGAGCCTTATTTTCTCTCTCTATTCTCCTCCACTCTCTCGTCTCTCAACCGTACTCCAAGTGTATCTCTATCTCCTCCCCTGCCACTCTGTCTAACCCCTCAGTCTTTTTACTCCTAACCCCAAACAATCAATCTACCTCTTTCTCTGCTTCCCTCCCACACTCTGTCTCTGCCCCTTCCCTCTCTTCCTCTCTCTCCTCAATCTCTACATGTACAGCCCCTCCCGATCTCTTTATGCCTGATCTCACATTGTTTCTCCACCCTTGTGCTCTGTCTCCACCACCACCAACTCTCTCTCTCTCTACACAACTTACTAGTTCTCTCTTTCTTTCTATCGCTATCCCAATCTCTCTATGTCTAGCCCTCCTCCTCTCGCTACCCCTCCTCCACGCTCTCTCCACCCCTCCTCCACGCTCTCTCCCTATACACCTCTCCCTCTCTCATGCTGTGTCTCTACCTAACTACCTCTCCCTCTATCTCTCTGTCCATCTGTCTCTTTCTCTAACAGTCTCCAACTCTTTCTCTCAGTCCTCAATCCGCTTTCTCCGTCTCTCGCCACACGCCACTTTTTCTCACACTTTCTCTCTTCCCTACCCCTCTTTCTCTATTCATTCTTCCCACACTCTTTTGCTCTCGCTCTGACACTACGTGCTCTATTTGCCCTCTCCCAGTCTCTCTGCCCACTCCCACTCCCTCTCTCTCGCTATCTCTTTCAAACACCTCCCACACTCGCTGTCTCCGACCTCCTTTCTATCTCTTTCTCTAAGCACCTTCCACTGACCCTCTCTCCTTTGTCAAACACCTCCAACTCTCTCTCTCTACCTACCTCCAAATCTATCTCACTTTATTGTCCTCCCGTCTCTCTCCACCCGGTCTATTTTCGACAAATCCTCCCATTCTCTCTGTCTAAACCTTACTCCCACACTCCATCCACGCTCACTCTTTCTCTGCATCCTCCCACTCTCTCTCCCAAATTCGCTTTCTCAAACCCCTTCCCAATCTCTCTTGTTCTACCCACATATCCACCTGTCTCTCTCTCTCTCTCTACACCTCTTCCACTCTATCTCACTCTACACGCGTCCCACACTCTCTCTACCTCACTCCTTGTCTCTGTGCTTTTCTCGCTACACCGTTCTTCTGCTGTCTCGTTCTATTGTCCTCTGTCCACGCCACTCCCTCTCTCTCACTCTCTCTGTTTACACACCACACTCCCACTCTCTCTCTCTGTCCTCCTCTCACTCCCTGTCTCTCTCCAGAGCCCACTCTTTCTCTCTCACCCCGTCTTCCCAATCCCACACTCTCTTTCTCTGCACCCGGCCCACACTCTCTTGCTCTCTATCTCTCTCTCTACCCGCTTGCACAACCTCTCTCTCTCTCTCTCTCTCTCTCTCCATCTTCGAGCACTCTCTCACACTGTCAAAACCCGTTCCACTCAATCTCGATCTAAAACTCGCTCACTCTCGGAACCCCTCCCCAGGTTCTCTCTCTCTCTTTCTCTCTTTATCCTTATCTCTCTGTCACGCCCCCCCCCCCTCTCTCGACCATTCATCCACTATCTCTCTCAACCGCCCTCCCAAACTCACTCTCTCTCTGCACTGGTCATCTCTCTCTGCGCCCATTCCACTCACTCTCAGTGCACAATACCACACTCTCTCCCACTCAGTCTGCACTCACCGTCTCACACACACTCTCTCTCTACTCTCCGCCCACACTTCTCGCTGCACACCACTTTCTTTCTCTCTCTCTACCCCATCGAAATTTCTCTCACTCCATCCTACTCCCGCACTCACTTTCTCTCCAGCTCTTCTCCCTCTCACTCTGTCTGCCCCCTCACACTCTGTCTGCCCCATCCCACTCTCTCTTTCCAACCCATATATTCCCTCTCCCTCTGATCTCTCCAACTTTCCCTCTCTACATCTCTTGTCTCTCTCTTTATACCTTACACCCATACTCTCTCCTTTCCTGTATTCTCCAACTCCCCCTCTCTCGCTACCCTCTCCTAATCTCCCTGTACCTCCTCGCACGCTCACCTTCTAACCCCTGACACTCTCTCTTACCACCTCTATGTTTGCACCCCTCCCACTCTCTCTTTATCCGCTCCTCCTCTCTCTCTTCCGTCTCCCTCTCTCTTCTCCAATCCAACTCTCTCTCGACAGTCTCCCTTTCTCTCTACGCCTCCCACTTTGCACCTCACATTTACTCTCGATCCCCTCCACTCTTTCTTTCCCCGACACTCTCTTCCATTCCACTCTCTCTGACTGAGCCTTCTCTCGTTCTCTCCATACCACTGTCTCTCTGTCGCCCACACTGTCTCTTTACCCACGTCCAATTCGTTTTGTTTCTACACCCCTGCCTCGTTCGCTCTTTATCACCTCCCATCCTCGTTCTGCGCCCCTCCCACTCTCTCCTTTGATGTCCAAATTCCACTCCCACTCAACCCTCCTACTCTCTCTGTTTCTAACCCACTCTCACACTCTTTCGGTTAACTCACCTCTCTCGCTCTACACCCTCCCACTCTCTGCCTCTGCACACCCTCCCACTCTCTCTACCCACTTCCAATCTCTCTACACCCCTAAGAATCTATCCGTCCCGCACACTTTTTCTCTCTCTCCCCACTCCCATTCCCTCTCTCTCTAACCCCTTACAGTCTCTCTCATCTCTTTCCCATACTCTCCATAACCGTCACTTATTCTCTGTCTGTCTCTGTAGCCTCCTCCCAGTTTCTCTCTAATTACATCCCACTCGCTCTCTCTCTGTCTCTCCATCATTCTCTCCCTCTCTCTGTCTCCTTCAATAACTCTCTAACCACTCACACTTTACGTCTTTCTCTCGACCCTGTTCCACTCTTGCTCTACACCACTCACACTCCCTCTCTATACGCATCTTTCACTCTGTATCCCAGACCCTAACTCTCACTCATAGCCCCTCTCCCTTTCTGTAGTACCATCCCACGATGCCGCTCTCTCTGACTACTCCCTCACACTCTATCTCTACACCCCTTCCACTCCCTCTCTTTACGTATTGGCATCCCTCCCTCCATTCCTCTCTAGCCTCCTCTGAGTCTCTCTCTCTCTACCCCGTCCTACTAAACCGCTCTCCACACTCTCCCAATGTCTCTCTCTACCCATTCCTAATCTCTCTCCATAACCATTCCCACTCACTCTCTCTTTTCCCCTACTTCCTCCATCTCACATTGCCTCGAACTTGTGCTCTCTGTCTCTCGCTCTCTCTCTCTCTCTCTCTCTCTCTCTCTGCCCTCTTCCACTGCCTCTCGGCATTTCCCCTGCCACTCTGTGTCCTCCTCAACCACTCTGTGCTGGCAGGTAGGACTAGCTTGGTGCATGATATCTGACCCGCATGGATGAGTTGGACTGAAGGGCCTGTTTCCATGCTGTACATTTCTATGACTATGACTCCCTTCTGTTTCTCCCCACCCTCCACACTCTCTCTTCCCTATCCCTCTCTTGCCTCTCTCGACTTCCACCTACTCTCTCTCTACCCCCTTCCTCTCTCAACCGGATCTCTCTCGACAGCGTTCTCACTCTCTCTGTCTCTAACCCCTCCAACACTCACTCTGTGGTCCCTCCAACTCTCTCTCTCTACCCTCCTCCCTCTCTCTCCACTACCTCCAATTCCAAGTCTCCCTACTCTCCTCCCTCTCTCTCTCCCACTCTCTTGATATCTGCCTTTATCTCTCTGCCCCCTCTATTTCTCTCCGAGCTCTCTTACCCCGCCCTTTCCGTCTGCCTCCTTCACTCACTCTTTATCTGACCCAGTCTCACCCACTCCTCTTACTGATCCAGAGACGGGAGTTATCTACAGAGGCGGTATGGCAGAGAGGGAACAATGATGTGGAGGGGTGGTTCCCGGAATGAAAAAAATGCGGGTCTGATTTAAAAGCAGGAAAAAGACAGACAGAACAGGAGAGTGAGAGAGAAATGTCGATTGAAAAATAAGTGTGGAAGCATGTGGAGCGACAAGGCGTTAGAGAGAGCTGGGGAAAGACAGACAGTGAAAGGGAGACTGGGAGAGAAAGAGATTATGTGGAAAGAGGGAGAGTAAAAGGAAAATGGTTGAGAGTACAAGGGAGGTGGTTCGTGGGAAGAGGGAGAGCTTGGAATGAAGAGCATGATAGACGGGGAGAGAGAGATGGATGCGTTTAAGTGGAGATAGTTTGCATCGTGGTAGACAGGTAAACTCTGCCAAAGGCCAGGTTGGAGTCGGGGACTCAGAGTTTAAAGCGAGGACTGAGTGACTTAAATCCAACTCCTGAGCTCAGGGCCCGTACCCGCCCCCTCTCTGAGGACCAGGACCTGCGACTGAGTCTGTCTCTCTTCTTCTCAGCTTCTTCAACATAAATACAAACAACAATATCATTCACTCTGCTGCTAAGCGCTGTTTAATAAAGATTTTTATTGTTTATAAATTGCAGTAATCGATACAGTCATTGGGATCGTGCCTTTTCACACTGTCCCTTCAGCTGAGAGAAATATTGAGATGTATCCCTGCCAACCCCTTGTGTGATAAGGTTGGACGAACTGGCAAGAACTTCAGTCTGTTGCCGTAGTGATATGCAGCAATAATCGCAGAAACACTGAACTCAAATGACAACATCCCGATTATTGAGTGGATTTGCTTGATTGAGTAATTCGGTTGAAAGGTAATCCTAGCATATTCTTCAGCTGCTGTCTGAACTTAGTCTGGATCACGGCATATGTCACGGTGTTTGTGCAGCAACTGAGGAGCTGCAGCATGAAGCCCAACTCCCGCACAAACTAGTATGGATACGCAGACTCATATCCAATTAATCACGTGCGATACCATATAGTATACAACATCAACATTGAGCATAACAGGATGAAATTGGCCGAGATCACAAACAGTAAAATGATGGATTTTCTTCGGTTTCTCATTTCTGTGTCAGACTGAGCGTCCCCATTGTTGTGAGCCCGGAGTCTGCTCCGGGCTCTGCTGGTCATTAAAATATGTCTGACGGTGAAAACATTGAGCAGCAGAATCAGGAGAAATGGGAGAGCTGGAGTTAGAATGTGGTGGAGAAACTCGTTTATGATCTAGACACGGGAGGATTGAACAACGTCTGTTACCCAGCAAAACCAGGCGCCGTTCCACAGCCAATACAAATATGTGTGCATAAAATACCAGCAAATGTTCTTTAAACAGCTGAGCATCGTCACTGCTATCAGAACCACAGCCGCCGTTTTCTCACTGTAATACTGACATTTCAGCTTCTGGCTACAAATGACCTCAAAACGGTCGAAGGTGAACCTGACGATGAACCAGCCCAAAAAGTAAGCGGCTGCATAAACCAGGACAGCGTGGATTTTACGCACGGGGCTGGAGTACAGTAAATGAAACTGTTCCATTTAAACAATGGGAATGTGTCTCAGTATAAGGTCGAGGATAATGACCAGTAGATCCGCCACTGCTATGGCCACCAGGTAACGTCTGACACATGCCAACAATCCACAATTTTTATGAAGCAGGAGTATATCGTCACTAACTTAACTTTTAAGAAGGAAAACACATTATCGATCATTAGATTAGATTACTTACAGTGTGGAAACAGGCCCTTCGGCCCAACAAGTCCACCCGCCGAAGCACAACCCACCCATACCCGTACATTTACCCCTTACCTAACACTACGGGCAATTTAGCATTGCCAAATCGCCTGACCCGCACATCTTTGGGTTGTGGGAGGAAACCGGAGCACCCGGAGGAAACCCACGCAGACACAGGGAGAATGTGCAAACTCCACACAGACAGTCGCCTGAGGCGGGAATTGAACCCAGGTCTCTGGTGCTGTGAAGCAGCAGTGCTAACCACTGTGCCACCGTGCCGATCATCCGAGAGGTAAAGTGACCAGTTTAACTGAGAACCTCGTGAGATTTTCAGATGTGTCAAGTTATTCAGATATTTTGTGAAATAATTGCCGTCGAAATAACAAATGGGAATGGCTGTAGTATTGACAAAAATGTGTTCTGGAACATAGAACATAGGAAAATACAGCGCAGTACAGGCCCTTCGGCCCTCGATATTGTGCCGATCCAAGCCCACCTAATCTACATTAGCCCACTATCCTACATATGCCTATCCAATGCCCGTTTAAATGCCCATAAAGAGGGAGAGTCCACCACTGTCACTGGCAGGGCATTCCATGAACTGACGACTCGCTGAGTAAAGAATCTACCCCTAAGATCAGTCCTATACCTACCACCCCTTAATTTAGAGCTATGCCCCCTTGTAATAGATGACTCCCAACGTGGAAAAAGGTTCTCATGGTCAACCCTATCTAAACCCCTAATCATCTTGTACACCTCTATCAAGTCACCCCTAAACCTTCTTTTCTCCAATGAAAATAGCCCCAAGTGCCTCAGCCTTTCCTCAGCCTTTTCTATAACACAAGAAATCCTCTCTGCCAAACCGGACAGAGAACCATCCATCAAAGCAGATGATTCCTGGAACATTACCATACACCCGATCACGCGAGAGTAGACGTAGGTCACTTCCTTCCAGACCAAATGCAGAGTGCAAAAACATTGCTGTTCTGAAGAATTCTCTGCCAATTATTTGACGACACAGGGAGTTTCGAAATTTCAGTCTTTAAGTCGAAATTGTGGTCGATCATGGGAGATGAAGAAACGTAAATGCAGATAAAACGTATTCAAACATTTGACTGAATGAGGGGACTTCGGTTCAGTGACTCCTTCTCCCTGGAACGGGACGACTTCCCTCGGGATCTTATGTTTTGTTCCATTCACTGATGTCCGATCCCTCACACATAAGGTCAATGATAGAACGTGTTTGGTAATCTCAGTTATAGCATGCTGGGTTTAGAACGTTCCGTGAAATGTCAGTTGTAGAATGTTCTGGTGAATATCCATTATAGAATGTTGGATGTAAAATGTTCCTGGAAATGTTGGTAAAGAACGTTCCAATGAATTTTGCATATAGAATTTTCTAGGGAATGTCGGGTATAAAATATTCTGGAGAATGTCGGATACAGAATGCCATTGTGTCTTGAAGACCCACATCACACGCCCTTCTGCCCATTGCGTTTGTTGAGATTCACTCAGCCCCAAAGTGGGAAATTGTCCCCCAACTCAACTGAACTGGCACTTTGCAACAGATACAACACAGTTAAGACAATGTCTCAATCAGTTGATATATGGTTCTGTTTTACAATCGTACAGAGGCCATCCTTTATTCCCAGATGTCCTCCAGTTCCTTTTCATTTCTGTCCAGCACTCCCAAATAACAAATGTTCTGAATATTCAGTTCCCAATATCGGTCACCTTGTCACTCTGTCTAACTAATGCCATTGAACCCTATCGATTTCCCTAAATATATGCACCGATTTCCTCACACTGTTTCGAGAATGCAACACACATTCAAGTACCATATAGCTTTGTAACTCATTATTCGCGGTTCCATTGCCATGTTTATTCCACATATTGACCCGTTCAGGAAACAGTCTGGCATCGTTATACTCACAGAATCATGCCTGATGAGTAATGTTATAAGGGGGTTCATCACCATCCCTGGGTATAGCCTATCCCACTGGCAGGACAGACGCATCAGTGGTGGGGGCAAAATGGGCTATATTTCGGAAATGAGCTATGCTGGAATCCTCCAACACTGATCTCAGAAACTGGGAAATCTCATGGTAACATGTCAAAAATGGTCAGAAAATTTCCCGATAATAGACATCTACTGCCATCCACATCACCGCTGGGTGAAAACAAATCTGTGTGTGACAAAGATTCAGAACGTACTCTGGATGTGGGATTTCAATGACCATCACCAAGAATCTCTTCACAGGCTTACTACTGACTGAGCAGTTCAAGGCCTCAAAAACAGTAGACAGACTATGGGACGTTGTTGGGGATACAACGACAGGTAAACACGCTCATCAAGCTACTTGTCACAGAAGGATATGCCCCTACCAGTATCTGCAGGAGCATCCTGCAATCAGTCGTGGCGGAGGAAGAGTCTCAGCCTCAGATCGAAGACCCTGCCCTTTGTGTTATATGGTATTAACTTCTGTTGAGTAGGGCATACTTCTAAAATGGAAGTACAGCAATTGTACTGCTATGGTCTGCATAACTCCCGATGCAGGACAGACATCGACTTTGAGTGTGTAGATGAATATACTGGTATGGCCTACGGACTTTTCTGCATTCGACAGATTGCCGGGTTGGACCAAGGAGAGCTTGAACCATGAAGTACCGTGTGCTTAACAGACATCTCCTCTAGGTAAATGGTTCTCTGTGAGATTGAGAATTTGATAGAACTCACCATTTCAGCTAATCGTACAAACCTTTATTTCTCCTTCTTGTGAATGGACATTCCTCACTCACTCCATAATGTTGCAGGGTGAGCACACGTAGTGCATCAGATTGGTGAAAAACCACTGTCCTCGTACCAGCCGCAGCCTCTTCATTCAGAAGCAGGCAGCCATTTCTATCTTGCTTGGTTCTCCACGTAGAAAGGAAGCATGGCCTCCCAGAGAAAGGCCCTTGACAGACAGCTCAAAACACCTTCCTCTTACCGACCACCATGGCCAAACAAGCTCACCAAGTATCTCGTGTGTACTGAGAGCAAGTGGGCCACTGGGAACTACAGGTAGCAGATGGTCAGGGAGATGGAACCGCAATTCACGTGTCTGAACCGGTCAGTTTGAACCCTCCACGACACACTGTATGACTCAGTCCTGGATTCCCTCTACATTTCAGTAACCTACAGCACGTTATTCTTCCTGAAAAATTACAAGTTAACTGTTATATTCCAGGTGCCACAATGTTATACATTACTTATCCAATTGGATATTCTCTACCTTGTGGGTTCCTGCCTAACTTAGTTAGAATACATTTGTTCCATTCATCTAAAGCGTTGTTATAGGTAACAAATAATTGAGGGTCCAGCATTGGTCACCGTGTCATTGCAGTCATTATTTCAAGTTAAACTGATGAAGACTGAATAGTCGATAATTTATTAGCTCGCCGTTGGGTAACCTGTCCTCCCTGTATTTTTTTGTATCTTTGAAAGTCGGTATATTCTACTCCATTTCCTGTCTAACAGGCATGAGAATTAAAAGATCTGCTCCAACGGCTGAGTAAATGACTCAAATGGCTGAATGGCCTCAATCCGTTCCTGTTGAAAAATTTTGATGGGCGATGCAGTCCACTTTATTGTTGGTGTAATTGTTAATGGTCCTGAACATTTTGGAACCATCACTGAACAGCCCACTTCTGGCTTTATTTTACAGGGCAAGCCATTAATGCTGCAGATGCTGATAGCCTACAGTGCCTTATGAATGCCTGGTTTCCATACTTCTCGGAGTACAGCACTTTGCAGGAGGCTGAGATGAATTTTCTGGCACGCTTTCTAACTTTCAAAGATTTTTGTTTTTATGTAGTCTTCCAAATTACAGTGAGACTGGATTGTAAAGTTCTGAAATAAACCCAATGGCAGCATATGGGCAATTAACAGGCATGTTCATTTCCTTCTGTTAATTCCTCAGGTGCACTATTACATGGAATCCGAAAAAAACCGAGTCTCCAAAGTAAATACTTGGAAAAGGAAACCAACGTGAAATATCCCAAAGATGGCTGAAGGTTCGGAATGTTCCAGGTGGAGCTCCTCTGCACCATTCGTTTTGTGTCTCTCCTTTTTATGCTATTTTCTGGAGGCATGTTCGTTTCCAAACTTTTAACCATGTCAAGTAACACCGACGGGAATTGACGAGGCGAGTCCCAGACGGGAGGTAGGTGTTGGGTGGCGAGAACTCGAGATTTAAAGCACAGTACACTGTGAAGAATGGTTCTTGTCTGGTTTGGGGATTGGGTTGGCTGCACTCCGAAGACTGCGCCTGCTGCTGTCTGGACATTTGGCCTGGTGCAGCTTGGAGACTGAGCCCCGTGTGGACTGGAGACTGGGTCCGGTGCAGCCTGGAGATTGGTCTGGTGTACAATGGAGAATCGGTCCAGCGTGGTCTGGATATTGGGCCCTCTGTGATCTGAAGACTGGGACCAAGGCGGCCTGGAGACAAGGGCTCGATTAGCCTGGAGACTAGTGTTGGTCTTTGTTGAGATTGGGGTCAGTGCTGTCTGGGATTTTGGACCCGTGCGGTCTGCAGACTCGGCAGTGCAGTTCTGGAGACTAGGCCTGGAGAGGTCTGGACACTGGCCCGTTGCAGTTCGGGAACTGAGACCGCTGCATCCTGGAGACTGGGCCTGGTAAAATCTGGAACCTGAGCCCACAGCGGACTGAGACTGGGTCTGGTACGGAGTGGAGTCTGGGGCGCATGTGATCTGGAGACTAGGTCGGGTGCAGACAGGACACCTGGCCCAGAGCGATCTGGACACTGGGCCCAGAGTGATCTAGAGACTGGGCCGGGCACGACCTGCAGACTAGTCCCAGCGCGCATTGGTGGCGTGGTGCTTGCACAGACTGGCGTGAAGGGACTGTAATTCGAGTCCGTTCTGTTTCCTTTTTATTCTTCTGCTAGACATTTATTTATTATCCTTGCAAATTTGTTCGAAATATTTAAGAATCTGCACGCAGATTTCTTGTCCCTCAGATGGCGGCATAAGCAAATGAACTGTAGTTTTTGCGCAGCTTTCATTAGAGTGCACGTAACAATGAAGCCAATTCAATTCAAACGTGAGGGAGTCACTATCTTTTATGACATTTTTCAAACAAAGCAGTTCCCTGTGGACTTGCCTGGGGCTGCCAACAGAGACTGGTATTAGATTCATTTAAAACCAAGAGGCAGAGACAAACGGAGAGAGAGTGAGAGACTGCGTAGGGGCACTTATTTTTCAAAATTTTAATGGTCTCACTCCAAAAATATGAGAACCTTAACTGATCAGAGACACAGGTGCAGATGTACACGCATAAATACTGCAAAGCGCACACACAGGCAGACACAGGCCAACATTGAATGCACATATACATGCACACAAGCATAAACACACAAAATCATAAAGAAATTGACCCCTCTCCCTGTCTTGCCATTCATTAAGACCACGACAGAACTGATCTAGGCCTCATATTTGTTTCCTCTTGGGTAGTAAAGCAGGACATGTGGCTGAACTGTTATAGTGAATGCATTTTGTGATCAGTGACAACAATTTATTAATGTCAATACTTTAGTAAGGAAAGCGTAAGTCTGGTCAACAAGTTAATGTTCGAAATTGGTGCAAGGTCATTTGAGATGATATTAGGCAGGAACTTTCAAAAGCTGATTGGGGAAATCTTTTTGCAGGTAAAGTGGCATCTGGCAAGTTTGAATCTTTCAGAAGTGAGATAATGAGATTTCAGGGACAGCATGTTCCTGTTTGTGTGAAGGGCAGTGCTCGTCACATTAGGGAACAGGATATGATAGGGGATATTGAGGCTCTGGTAAAGTAAAAAGAAGGAGGAATGTTTCTGGTATAGACAGCTGAGATTCCTTGAATCCTTTGACTGAACGGGCTGTCGGAATCCACATGTGTGAGAAACAAAGAGGGAAATAAAGGGGGCAAGAGATAGCGTTAACTGATAAGGTTGGGAAGAATTCCAAGAGCTCCTGCAAGTATATTCATTACAACAGAGTAACTAAGGAGAAAAAATGGTCGCTATAAATCGAAGAGCCAACTATATGTGGTTCCACAGGAGATAAATTATTTTTATTAGGTATATTGTCAAATGTCCTCACATGATGACAGTGAATATTTTAGAAATTGCCACGTGTTACAAAACGTTAGATACGTAGAAAATACGACGCTCCCTCCCCGCCACATCCTTGCTATGGTACAGTATCTTGGTTCAAGGCAGAAAAATAATTAATTCTGAATTACTATATAAGCCATTATATCCCTTTTGCTATAAGAGTAAAAACACAGTTAACATTTCAACAGCACAGCCCATAAGTGTCTGGCCATCCTGGTTTCACACTCCTTACAAAAACTCGAACTCCTACAGGTCGCTGACTTACAGACTTTTTTTCTCGACGGGTGATGTCTTTCAGAAATATATCACGTGTTCATTTACTGTGGAGAAAGACATGGAAGCGAGGGAACTCGGCAAATAAATCCTTCGTTAGAAACGAGGCGACATGACAGAAGAGGAAGTGTTGCAGTCTTTAAAATGTATAACCATAAATAAAAACACAGGACCTATTCAAGTGTATCCCAAATCATTACTGAACCTGGCATAGAAATTGCGAGGACTTTTGCTGAGTTATTTATACTTCTCCTCAGTTTCCTGAGGAAGGGTCAATGGATCCGATGATAAGTCTGATTTTTATGCACATTGGCTGACAATCCTGCTGAGTTTTCCCAGTGGGGTTGTGTTTCTGAACACACTTTCCTCATTCCTGATGAAGGGCTTTTGCCCGAAACGTCAAATTTCCTGTTCCTTGGATGCCGCCTGACCTGCTGCGCTTTAAACAGCAACACATTTTCAGCACTGATTTATATCATCCACATTTCTTTCAGAATTTATCTGCATCATTGACAGCCACGGGTGAGGTTCTGGAGTACTGGAAGAAACTTAAGGTTGTGGCATCATTTTTCAAAAAGACTGCAAAGAAAAGCCAGGGAACTACAGAACGGTGAGTCTGATGTTAAGCGTGGTTTAGTGTTTGGATCTGCATGCGTTTGGAAAACAAGGACTTACCTTGGATAATTAGTACGTCGTTTTCAATGAAAAATAGTGTCTCACAAACTTGAGTGTTCATATTGAAGAGATGATCAAGAAGAAAGATTAAGGTAAAGCTACATACGCTGTCTGTGTGGACCATAGTGAGTCCAAATAAGGTTCCACATGTTAGGCAGTTTAATAAGGATATACCACCGCGGATCATGCAGAGCAGGCTTATTAGATACAGAATTCGTTTGATAGTAGGGGACCGAGGGTGGTTGAAGAGGTTTGTGTGAACAGTAATGTGCCAAAATGACCAATGTAATGTCCACTGTTGGTCATTATTTTTGTAAATGATGTGGATGAGGATCTGTGAATCATGGAAAGAAAGTTTGTTGACTATGCCAAAATTGCTGTTGCAATGGACAGTGATGAAGGTCCTTTAAAAGGAAAACGAGATCGTGATCAACTGGGCCAATGTGCGAAGGACTGGTAGGTCGTGCTTCATGCAGACAACTGTGAGGTCTTACATTTTGTTCAACAAATCAGAGCAGGATTGGCATAGTTAACGACAGGGCCTTGAGCAGTGGTATCATACACAGAGACCCGGGGGTGCAGGTATATATTCCTCGAAAGTTGAGTCACAGGTAGACAAGGCAGTGAAGACGGTGTTAGGCACACTTATCTTCATCAGTCAGATCTTTAAGTATAGAAAATGGGACATCATGCTGTCGTTTTATAACAGGTAGACAAGAGAGTGAAGAGAGCATTATGTACGTTTATCTTCATCAGTCAGAACATTTAAACAGAAATGAGGATATCATGTTGTAGCTTTCTAAGGGAGTTGTAAGTCCACATTTGAAGTACCGACTACAATTCTTGCCACCCTGCTATATGAACGATGTTAAAAATTGGGAAGAGTGCAAATATTTAACAAGACGTGAAAGAGACTAAAGGCTTTGAGATATGATGATAGCCTGTATGGGCTAGGAATCTATCCTTTTGCGTAAGATGCTGAGGATGACTTAATATAGGATATAAAATAATGAGGGACATGAATAAAGTGAACAGCCAAGGCCGTTTATCTCGGGAACATGTTTCCAAAAACAAAGAGCACAGATTTAAGGTAAGCACAAGAGATTTGAAAGATATCTAAGAGTTAAATGTTTTGCACAGACTTGGCTCTGTATATGCAATGAGCTGTCAGAGAAAGAAGTACAGCGGAATACAACGACAGCATTTAAAAAAACCATTGAAGGGGAATATGAATAGGAAAGGTTGACAGGGATATGAGCAAAATACAAAAAAATATAATTAGTTCAGTTTAGCAAACCTAGTGTGCATGCACAAATTACACTGACAGGTCTGTTTGCTTATTGTATAATTCGAACAGCCGAAATATCGATAACACCCCTTTCTTTGTTGCCTTCATTTCATTTCTACGTTAAAAATGCACTTCAAATTTCGAGCTTCTGATACTTTGAAAGGAGAATTCCTAACATTGATGTGGTGCTGTAGACTACAAAAGCAGTCAAAGCCGATTTGTATTTGAGCACCATCCGTATCTTTTTCGCACGGGGTAATCCCTCAGTTTATCATTATCATCAGGCTGTCTTAAGGTTCAGTAACGTGTGTAGGTAAACACGCCAGGGTGAATCGAAACCTGATGACAACTCGTTAAAACTAACAGACTTGACTGTTTACATTCGAGACAGCAGAACCAACATCTGATGGAGAGTGTGAAATTATTTGAAAGTTAACAGATCACATCGAATATTTGCAGTCGTACCACATTCAGTCATAAATTTTCATGGACGAATAAACAGATTACTGGGGGAGATGATTCCCTATGCATTGCCAATATTAATAATGAACTAGTCCTGCAGGTCAGTGTAAAAGACAATGATGTCGGATCTGCACCATCACTGGCTAAAAGTGTAAAGTCAATGATCCAACTTATCCTCTCCATGATGCCCACAGAACCACAGATGCCAGTCTTCAACCAATTCGATTCTACACCCGCGATTGACGAATCAGCTGGGCACAGAAGTACCACGAAGACATTGGGCCCTCTCATTTTTGTTGCACTAGGACTGAAGACTTGCACAACATGTCATCTCTGAAATGGTCTCTGCAACGCCCAACCAATTGTACCAAACTGCTCTGAGGTCTTAAAGGATAAAACAGGACAGGACACTCAGTACCATCCTCGGTATCGTAAATGGGAATAGGAAATATCGTCCTGTTGACCCTGCAGAATCCTCCTTCCCAACATCTGAAAGTTTATGAGAACATTTACATCCTTTCTCACAGACTGCGCAGAAAAATTGAGAAAGGAATAGGTCATTCAATACATTGAGTCTTCCCCATTCTAGTTCATGTTTGCAACATCTCCTCAAGACACTTTCCCCACACAACATATCCATTAATGGAATAATCATCAGGAAACATAAACTGCATTACTCCCTTCAGTCTGTCGACTTTACTCCTCCATTTCCATTCTCCTCTAACGCGTGCTTGTTAAACATATATGGCTGTAAAGCAATTAGTGAATTGCAGATTGTTTTTATATTACAGCGAGCTCCCGTTCCGTGGTCGGCAACTCCATGACTGGCACCAGCTGAGCAGAAAAATCCAGGTTCTATCCTCTATCTGCAAAATTCAAATTCAATGCGTTCAACTGTACCAGGAATGTAATCCGTTATGCAAGCTTTGGAACTGAGCTTGAAATTAGAAATGTAGTCCACATTTTGAAGGAACTTTGCTGCAAACCACGGGGTGGAGGGATAGAATTTCACGTCTGAATCACGTGATCTATCGGCTTTTGTGCTTTCTGGTGAAGAGCTTCATTAAAGTTCTAGAGTTGCTGTCATTAATTGTCGTGCTAAAGTGCTACATTTGTTGCAGTATTTCATTATCATGTATACAATTTAAAGAATGACTTAGACTGATCTTTTTTTTCATTTGACTGACTATAATGTTTGTTTTGATTTTTAGTTATATTTCTGGTGGGTCACTCCTTATCCTGTTAACTTCCCAGAGGTCCCATTATTGATATTGCATGATATTCAGTAACACAGTGTTCCACACGGTCGCAGTTGCCACATTATTTGGGAACGACTGTGCGTGATGGTGGATCCGCTTTCCCCACAGCATTCTCCTCCTGTCTCCCCCTTAACTTTGTGTCTACTTATATTGAGTGCCTTGACTTCTGTGCTAGCGCACTCCCCATATTGAACACTCTCTGAGTGCAGATATAAATATTCATCTGAATGCAGAATGACTTGCCTGCACATAATAATATGGCCCAACCTTTCAGACATCCCCACCAGTAGAATTGTCACCCCTGCTTCCATTGTGTCTCGTCCGGCCATAGTTTGAACTATTTCACTGATATATCCACTCATTTTCATAAACGCCATAGAATAAAAGTGCAGTCGACCCAAATTATGCTCCCACAACATGCCTACTATCCCTGAGTTCAGTGTGGTCGTTTTTCGCTGCACTCCCTCAATGTCAGATTTGTCCTTTGTTAAGTAAGGATAACTAAACTGCACACAATATCACGCAAAGTTCGAAATGGGATTTCACCAAGGCCTTGCATAGCTGCAGGAAGACACCTTTACTCATGTACTCTAATCTCTATGAATGGTGGTCAATCTAATATTTATATTCCTAACTGCTTTCTGCTCCTGCAAAATTGTTTTCAGAGACTAGCATCAGATCTGATACAGATTTTTTTCAGTGTTACAGCTATTCACCTGCTGACTCTTCGTACACTGGTCAGTGTGTCGATGCCATTCCCAGTATTGACTTCCGAGTTCAGAGCTCACTGCCCTTTATCGATCAACATTTCTCAACCAATTTCTTTTCAAATTGTAAGATGCTGTTCTATTGTTTCCAGCAAAATACACAGTGTCACATTTATCCACAATGCCCATTCATTTCACTTGTCTCAGTCAACCTGAACATTTGTAAAGGCAAACTTTTGCATAGACAATCCAACACTAGTTATTGCCATCAACAGCTTTCGAAATATTGCATTTGATTCCCTCAACCAAATGGTTGATAAGTATTGGGAATGTCTGGGGCTCAAGCACCGATCATTGCGAAGCCCCCACCAGCATTGCACTCCGAACAAGCATTCATTTTTCCTACTCATTGATTCCTATCAGCACTCCCATTTTAACACCATGCTCATGGTGTTAAAACCATATCATTTTAATTTGTATACTCGACTTACAGGTCTATCGAAAATATTTCCGAAAATCAAATTCATTACCATTATTGCTCCTCTCTAATATATCTACCATTCGGTTTCTCAACCATGTTTCCCATATGTCCACGTTTCCTATCTCCATTCCTTTCTTCTCCAAAATGTTTTCCAAATAAGCTTATTTACTGTCCTCAAGACTGTTACACATGGTTTGGTATGCGTCAGAAAATGTGATTGTTAAATCCAGGCTAGGTACGAAAGTCACCTCCCAGCTATTTACAGAGTTTCTTCTCTCTGCAACTGGGGTTTCATTGGTGGGTCATATTGTAGATCCAGATTCCCTATGAACATTGGCCCCATATCACGCCCAGAGGCGGCTCAGTAAATAACTTTCTCTCACTGAACTCAACATTCAATAGCGACACTTTAAGAATAATCACATCCGTTATCTTTCCAATTACAGAATATGAAGACAGAACAAACAGGAGTGAGTAATGAATTTGAACGCTCACACCATTGTGTAAGATCATGGGTGACATTCTGTTGGCATTAATCTCTCTTTCATGGCCAATTATTTACATCCGCACAGATCAAACATCCATCGACCTCCACTTTAAATACTTTCTGTTTTCTACTTCTCCAAAATCGCTAGACCAGAGAATTGCTGATATTCGCTACACTCTGTGAGAAGAAGGCGTTTTCGAGACAGACACCATAACCTATTAATAGTAACAAAGAAGGTGAATTCATTTGAATTGACCCTGATATCAAGGCAGTACTTGAATGACAGTGGTATCCTCAAAGGCACTTAAAATCCAGAATCAAGTATCCCGAACTTAACAAAAGTACAATCGAAGGCATTTATCACAAACTGAGGTTCGTTTAGAACACAATGAGTGATTGTCCATCACCGTAAAGTTTCAATACAATTCTCTTTTGCTTTTTCTCAAAACGCTTCAGATTAATCTTCAATCCTTCTGGTACCATCATCGCAGGGCTTAGCCTTGTGAAATTTCTTTACACTGCCTCTGCTGCAATGAGATCACTTTTTTTTAAAGAAGAGCAAATCAGTCCACGATACAACAGATACTGTCTCAACAATACACTCAGGGATGGCCTCCATAATTCCATGCCCTCACTTGCCCATCTATGCGACTTTCTTGAGACATAAACGCCCACTGCTTCTCTATGCATTGTCACTGACATGGATTTGGAAGATACTGACATCTGTATTTCAGCATCAGTGAGGCCAACACCAGAGGTACCACGGAGGTCAACATCAACTTTGGGGACAGACTCAATCAGAAAGAGTGCCCTTGAAACAGGGAATGGTCACCTAGCTGAATGGAAATGAGCTTTCAGAAAAAGGGAAGCAGTCAAAGGAAGGGAACAATCTTTCCTTTTGCTCTTCCCTCACTTAATGTGTGCAGCTCTGATCAGGCCTGCATGCTGTGTCCCTATTGAACTGAGTGACTTTTTCAGTTATTCCACAGGACAATTACGAATAAAACACATTGCCGTGCGTTTGCAGTCACTCAGAGCCCTGACCAGGCAAGAATGATTCATTGACTTCTTTACAGGACATGAGGCAAGCAGATATAATAGATTATTCTTCTCTGGCTCTAGATCATGAGTCAATGACTTAAGCAAAGTGTACTGTCTGTCCGTTGGAAAGATTAAGTGGAGTGAACAAATTAGAAATCCTCAAATGCATTTATTCTATAATGGATACTTGTTTAGAATGGAGTTTGAAAAGTTGTATTCGGATTTTACAAAGGCAGAAACGACAATTCATTTAGAAGTTGCACTGATGGTGGTAACTAGCATGGTTAGTGAGTGGGGATGATATGGAAATGCACATCAGCTCAGGACAAAAAGGATTATGAAGTTTGACAATATTCTATTTCCTGTTCGCACATTGGTGAGTGATGTGTCATAAATACTTTGCTCCTTATAATTCGTAAGGTGTTGAATCTTACTTTACAATTGGAAACGTTGACATCCGACTTTCAAAATGTTAATTAATATGCACAGCAATTCAGTTTCACCTGGTTTAGTCGACAGCTATAATTACTTACTAAGAACACCAATTGTAGCGATGATGGGAAAATAACCAGCTTGAATAACAATCAGTTCATGATAGATCCGTGATGTTAATGATGCCCAAGGCTGAGAATGCATGCAAAGACCCTTGGATAAAGTTCTGTCCATTGTCCTCACGTTCTGATCCACTGTTGGAACATTCCAGTCTACTTTTCTCTGATTTTGATCCAATATTGAAACATTCCAGTCTAACGTTCCAAGATTCTGAACTCTATTCTCCTTCTCTCTGGAGCTGCTGATGCTTATTCCTGTGACCAGTGATGTTCCCACTCAAACTATGAGATAACGTATTGAAACGAGACTATAATTAATAGAAGAAGCAAACCATCCAGAGACTGATATCAATCACAATCGCTGAACATGTAGTTCCAATTAACCCCTTTCCGTTCAACACTATCTTATACAAATGCAAAATATCGTTGAAAATTTCCACGTTTTGGATGGGATATGTGAGGATGACTGAGATAAGGAAAGTTGGAAATTGTAGATCACTTGTGTATAACCTTGCAATCTGCTTTGGATATGGGAGTAATGCCAGACGTTTATCAGAATGTAAACATAAATATACTCCACATATTGATGTGTCATTGGCTTTCAAGGTTGTCAATTAAAACTTGATTGGTGTTTCATATTTGTTTTTGTTTCCAAGCAACGAATTAATCAATTTGTTCGCACCAAAATTACATTGTTACATTTCTGAGTACACTTGGTGCGCTGTCTGGTAGTTGGGCTCCATGTAACTTTCTAAAAGATATACGGACATCTTCATAACACCCCGTTAACATAAATGAAACGGTCACAATGCAAAGATGGCTTCATATTTTTCTATATTTTGAACAGATTAACCTAACATACTGATAACTTTCCCGTAAGTTCACTTTAACGTCTTCCCATATGCCTATACATACAATGTGTTATAAAAAAAAAGACAATCCTCATCTAAACTCTATCAGTAAAACCAACGATAACGCGTTTGCGATTACATTCTTCCCCACTGCAACATGTATGATTTTTAAATTAAAATTCTGTAACGTAAGTCTTCAACGAAGTAGTCTCATATTCTTATCTTAAATCCGTTCTTATAACGCAAGCGAATTGTGGTCAGTGCACGCAATCATTTCAGACACATTGTTCGTGACATACACAGAAAATTACTGGAAGGCCAGTTCCAAATTCAAAAGTTCCTTTTTGATAGTAGAATATTACCTCTGCTGGATGTTGATCCTCTTCGAAAAGTAACTAACTGGCAGTTCGATCTCATCCTCATTTGCCAGGAGGAGTACAGCTCCAATTCCTCTGTCACTGGATTCGATGGCGACATCAAAAGATTTTGAAAAGTTTGGTGCAGCTGAAACTGGTTTGGTGATTAATATTGGATTTAAATGATCAAATGCCTCCTGGCCGAGTTCTGCCAAGTGAAACGCTGTGTTCGTTTTCAGCAAATCGGTTCACGGTGTAATTACACTGCTGAATTTTGGAACAATCCTCCGATAGAATCCGCTGAGATCAAAGATTCGAAGTATCTCTTTGTTCGGAGGTGGTAGTGGAAATACTTCATTATTCATCGTCTTTAAGTACCGTAGGGTCAACATTCATGACCGATGTTATGTACCAAAACATGTCACCTCTACTTTCGTGAATAGAGTTTCATTTTTGTTTTTCACCGGTTTTACGTCTCACAGTTGCTCAATGATCTCTGCCAACTGTACCATGTGATTTTTCCAGGACTTATGAAAGATCACTACATCGTCCAAATAGACTGAACAGTTTGTTTAACCCAATCGCAACTCTGTTAATGAGTCTTTGGAATGTGCCAGGCGCGTTCTCCGTTCTAACGGTCGTCACTTTAAACGGACATTGGCCATTTAGGGTTACAAACGTAGACATGTATTTTGGCTTCTTTGATAGAGGTACTGCCAGTAGCCACACGTTAAATCCAACTTGGTGATGTAACTAGCTTGTCAAACTTTCACCACACAGTCCTATAATCTAGAATTGGATATGAGTCAGAATTTGTAATGGTGTTGACATTCTGATAATCCACACAGATTTGTTGTGTCCCATCGAATTTGGGAACCAAGCCGATCGGCGAACTCCATTCACTCTGACTTGTTTCAGTGAAGTAATCGAGCATGGCCTCCACGTCCAGCTGATCCTGTCTTCCTTTGAGAGGATTAAGCTGATAGAGATATTTTTGTTATCAGAACAGCAGTCCCTACTTCTCCTTCAAGTACAATAGCATGAGTTCTCACCAACTGATATGTCCATTATCATTATAATGTAGAAACAAATGTTTCAACTCCATTCTATGTTCCTGAGGCAGATATCTTACTAATCTATCACACTGCTCAAGGACTTCTTTATCTTTAATCTATTTTGAGGCACCCAAAACACATATCATTCGGATTTGTTTCCTCACTCTGTGGAGCAGGAACTAACACCTGTTTCTCCAGTTCTTTGTCGCCAATGTAACACTGTTATAACATATTCACATGGCATACTTGATATAATCCTGACAGTATGCTCTCAACATGGGCTTCTATCTGACGTCTTTACTAAATAGTTCACCTGACTCTGCTTTTTTTTTTCAATTTGATAGGGACCACTGGACCTAACTTTGAAGGGAATCCCTATCACTAGTAACAGAAATCACACATTATTCACTTGGATAAATGTCCGTGTCTCAGGGCTGTTATATGCCAACTGCTTCATTCTACACTGTGCTCTCTTGAGCTGCTGTTGAGCTATCTCAACGACTCGATTTGGTTTTTCCCTCACCTCTGATACCTATTCAAAGTGTGAGATCTCTGACTTCGATCACCCTTTTCTTTAATTAACTTCAAATGATCTCTCACTTCATGACCGTATATTAATTCAAAGAAATTGAACTGAATAGATTCATTTGGTACATCTCTAATGGCAAACAATACGAATAGGATACCTTTCTCCCAAGTGTTCGGGTAATCCTGACAGTTTCAAGGGTTTCAAGGGTAATCATGGGTTTCAAGGTCTGATGCCACGATTTTAAAACTCTCTGGGATTCAGTACACAATGGATTTAAATTGTTGCATGTGTAATTTATCCATAATCTCCTTTAACAGCCTACCAGTAAAATCTGATCATTGGTCCGACTCTATCTCTCTGCGTGGCCAATACCGTATTTAGAAAGATACAAAACCTCTGCTATTCTTTTGGCTTTCTCGGGAGGGGACCGACAAAATAAATGATAATTCGCATGAAAGTTTCTTTGAATGTAATTAACAACAAAGGTGCTGGTTGCATTATTGCGTGTGGCGAACCAACATTTGGCATTTATGACAAGTACAGCAAACGTTAATCACTTCCTTATTCATTCCAGGCCAGTGCAAATGTTTTGAATCTTAGGCAGAGTCTTTTATAACCCTAGGTGACCTGCCACATGTAATTCATGTGCTCCCTGTAACATTTCCGATCTGTATGCTATCGTCAACAGAATCCATTGCAAATCAGCCCATTTCTCCTCTCCACTAACCTGGCACGGTCTCCACTTCCGTCTGTGGATTCTATCTTTCAGATAATAAACTAGCGGAATATTGTCTGCCTCCTTTACAGAGTACAACTCTACATTTATATGTTTAATTGTTTTGTCTTGCTGTTGCAAGTCTCTTCGCCTTTCAGAACTAAACACTTCCGCCTGACGCTCTGCCTGTTTTTCCTGCAACACGACAGATGTAGGGTATCTGCTAAATGTACCTCGACTCCTTCATCTTTCCTAATAGTTTTCATTTCGTGCTGTGATTTATGGTTGTGGAATTAGATTACCACAGAGTCTAGTAAAATACCAGAATAATTCAGTTTTACTCTTCATTTTCTTGGACCTCGTTGGTCTTCTCCACTACGAATGGCGTAATTCCTACTTTGGATCCTGCCAAACCATTCCCAGGAACAAGCTGAATTAATCAAACTGACGTTACACAATCTCACCTACATTCTCCCAACCCCACCGTCCCATTTATCTCTCCACTCCTGAGGTTCCAATCCCCATTGATGATGAAGGGCTTTTCTCTGAAACTTAAAAATGTGTTGCTGGAAAAGCGCAGCAGGTCAGGTAGCATCCAAGTAACAGGAGATCCGACGTTTCGGGCATATGCCCTTCTTCAGGAATGAGGAAAGTGCGTCCAGCAGGCTAAGATAAAAGGTAGGGAGGAGGGACTTGGGGGAGGGGCGTTAGAGATACGATAGGTGGGAGAAGGTCAAGGTGAGGGTGATAAGCCGGAGTGGAGTGGGGGTGGAGAGGTCATAAAGAAGACTGCAGGTTAGGAAGGCGGTGCTGAGTTCGAGGGATTTGACTGAGACAAGGTGGGGGGAGGGGAAATGAGGAAACCGGAGAAGTCTGAGTTCATCCCTTGTGGTTGGAGGGTTCCCAGGCGGAAGATGAGGTGCTCTTCCTCCAACCCCCGTGTTGCTATGGTCTGGCGATGGAGGAGTCCAAGGACCTGCATGTCCTTGGTGGTGTGGGAGGGGGAGTTGAAGCGTTGAGACATGGGGTGGTTGAGTTGATTGGTCCGGGTGTCCCAGAGGTGATCTCTGAAACGTTCTGCAAGGAGGCGGCCTGTCTCCCCAATATAGAGGAGGCCACATCGGGTGCAGTGGATGCAATGGATGATGTGTTTGGAGGTGCAGGTGAATTCGTGGCGGATATGGAAGGATCCCTTGGGGCCTTGGAGAGAAGTAAGGGAGGAGGTGTGGGCAGAAGTTTTGCATTTCTTGCTGTTACAGGGGAAGGTGCCGGGAGTGGAGGTTGGGTTGGTGGGGGATGTGGACCTGACGAGGGAGTCACGGAGGGTGTGGTATTTTCAGAACGCTGATAGGGGAGGGGGAGAATATATCCCTGGTGGTGGGGTCCGTTTGGAAGTGGCGAAAATGACAGCGGATTATACGCTGTATATGGTGGTTGATGGGGTGGTAGGTGAGAACCAGTGGGTTTCAGTCCTGGTGGCGATTGGAGGGGCGGGGTTCAAGGCAGAGGAGCGTGAAGTGGAGGTGATGCGGTGGAGGGCATCGTGGATCACGTCTGGGGGGCACTGTGGTCCTTGAAGAAGGAGGCCATCTGGGCTGTACGGTATTGGAACTGGTCCTCCTGGGAACAGATGCGGCGGAGACGAAGGAATTGGGAATATGGGATGGCGTTTTTACAGGGGGCAGTATCTAGGTATCTATGGGAGTCAGTCGGTTTATAGGAAATGTCCGTGTTGATTCGGTCGCCCGAGATAGAAATGGAAAGGTCTAGGAAGGGGAGGGAGGAGTCTGTGATGGTCCAGGTGAATTTGAGGTCGGGGTGGAAGGTGTTGGTAAAGTGGATGAACTGTTCAACCTCCTCGTGGGAGCACGAGGCAGCGCTGATACAGTCATCGATGTAGCGGAGGAAAAGGTGGGGGATGGTGCCAGTGTAGTTGTGGAAGATGGACTGTTCCACATATCTTACGAAGAGGAGGCATAGCTGGGGCCCATGCGGGTGCCCATGTCAACTCGTTTGGTTTGGAGGAAGTGGGAGGATTGGAAAGAGAAGTTGTTCAGGGTGAGGGTTTGGAAAGAGATGTTCAGGGTGAGGGATTGAAAAGAGAAATTGTTCAGGGTGAGAGATTGGAAAGAGCAGTTGTTCAGGGTGACGGATTGTAGATGGATATTTCCTGTAATCGAAACGTCGATTTTTCCTGTAGCTCAAATGCTGCCTGACCTGCTGTGATTTTCCACCAATACGTTCTCGACTCTGACAATAACTCAGCTGAAAATGTGTTGCTGGAAAAGCGCAGCAGGTCAGGCAGCATCCAAGGAACAGGAAATTCGACGTTTCGGGCATAGGCCCTTCATCAGGAGGGTTTCCTGATGAAGGGCTTATGCCCGAAACGTCGAATTTCCTGTTCCTTGGATGCTGCCTGACCTGCTGCGCTTTTCCAGCAACATATTTTCAGTTCTGATATTCCAGCATCTGCAGGCCTCACTTTCCCCTCTGACAATAACTCTCACTGTAACTTCCCCAGCATTAAGTTGGCACATTAACCTGATCTTAAATAAGGGAAATCAAAATTTCTGTCAATACATCCTACCAATTACCATACTCCAGGATAACAGATCAAAAGCAGTGCATATTCGCTAACCCTTTACTATCAGGGACTGGATAGATCCTGCATTGCTCAACATTATATCTTGTTGTCCTTATACCCTTGTTCTTTCTGAGCAAATTTGGCACACAGAGGCGAAATCTTTGTAGAGATCAGGTTCTAACTCCATACCCACCCCTACACCCTAAACGCCAACTTGAGCTATAAACCTTCACAAACCTTGCAAAACCCAATCCCTGCCTAGACTATGCACTCTGCTGTAACTCCTCAGCTCTTCTCAGGGGCCCGCCCCTTGAATACCTTCACTAGTGCCAATGGCTGAGCTTCTTTTATCACATCTATTCGGATAGCACCTTTCTTTCACGACCAGCATTGTGTCTTTACCTGCCCCATTTTCTGTCAGTGAAAACAGCTTTTCCCAGTGCCCTTCTGAAATCTCTGGCAGTGTAATTTTCTGTGGACCACTCCATTATAGTGAAATCAACTGAGTCCTTTCACCTCCTGTCCACTCTCGTGCACTTCTTTAACCTGGGGCAAAATTTACTATTTTTGTCCACTCTTGTTTTGTTCGTGTAGGTAATCCCATTCTCCCAATTTCTAACATTCATAGGACGAAATTCATCCTGGAAGCTGCAGAAACACGAACTCCTCTGTTAGTTCTGCTGCTCTTCGTACTTCCTGACCTTTTGCTTTCCTTCACTTGAATCGTTAACATTTCTAGAAGTGTGTTTTTAAACGCCTCCAGCAGAATTAACTCGCTGATAGCCTGAAATGTCGTATCTCTTTTCAAATCAGGCAACCATCATTCAAAATTTCTTTGTTTAATTCTTTCGAACTCAACACAATCTTACCGTGGTTCATTTATGCGTTTCTGAAACGCTGTCTACATGCTTCTTGTACCATTCATAAGCACTTAAAATAACTTATCTAAGCTTTTCACCATCTCTTGTTACCTCATCTGACATCGTGGCAACGACCTCATTAGTTCTGATTACCAGTTTAATCATAATTAATATTACCCATAAATCCTTGGACAACTCCATCTGCCTCGCCAATTTTTCAAATGTCTCTGTGTATCCAGTTGAACCTGTTTCACATTCTCCAACTCTCTGTTCATATCGTTAATTGTTGTGGTTCTGCTCGCCGAGCTGGAAGTTTTTGCTGCAAACGTTTCGTTCCCTGGCTAGGGAACATCATCAGTGCTGTTGGAGCCTCGTGTGAAGCGCTGCTTTGATGTTTCTTCCGGTATTTATATTGGTTTGTTCTTGCCGCTTCCGGGTGTCAGTTTCAGCTGCAGTGATTTGTATGTGGGGTCCAGGTCGATGTGTCTGTTGATGGATGTTCTTGCCGTTTCCGGGTGTCAGTTTCAGCTGTAGTGGTTTGTATATGGTGTCCAAGTCAATGTGTCTGTTGATGGAGTTTGGGGATGAATGCCATGCTTCTAGGAATTCTCTGGCTGTTCTCTGTCTGGCTTGTGCTATGATAGTGGTGTTTTCCCAGTCAAATTCATGTTGCTGGTTGTCTGAGTGTATGGCTACTAGAGATAGCTGGTCGTGTCGTTTTGTGGCTAGCTGATGTTCATGGATGCGGATTGTTAGCTGTCTTCCTGTTTGTCCTATATGGTGTTTTGTGCAGTCCTTGCATGGTATTTTATAAACTACGTTAGTTTGGCTCATGCTGGGTTTTGGGTCCTTTGTTCTAGTGAGTTGTTGTTTGAGCGTGGATGTTGGCTTGTGTGCTGTTATGAGTCCTAAGGGTCGCAGTAGTCTGGCTGTCAGTTCTGAGACGCTCCTGACGAATGGTAGAGTAGGTAGTCCTTTTGGTTGTGGCATGTCCTCGTTCCTCGGTCTATCTCTTAGGCATCTGGTGATAAAGTTGCGTGGGTATCCGTTTTTGGCGAATACCTTGTATAGATGTTCCTCTTCCTCTTTTCGCAGTTCTGGTGTACTGCAGTGTGTTGTGGCCCTTTTGAATAGGCCACACTATTCAAAAGGGCCACAACACACTGCAGTACAACAGAACTGCGAAAAGAGGAAGAGGAACATCTATACAAGGTATTCGCCAAAAACGGATACCCACGCAACTTTATCACCAGATGCCTAACAGATAGACCGAGGAACGAGGACATGCCACAACCAAAAGGACTAGCCACTCTACCATACGTCAGGAACGTCTCAGAACTGACAGCCAGACTACTGCGACCCTTAGGACTCATAACAGCACACAAGCCAACATCCACGCTCAGACAACAACTCACTAGAACAAGGACCCAATACCCAGCATGAGCCAAACTAACGTAGTTTACAAAATACCATGCAAGGACTGCACAAAACACTATATAGGACAAACAGGAAGACAGATAACAATCCGCATCCATGAACATCAGATAGCCACAAAACGACAAGACCAGCTATCTCTAGTAGCCATACACTCAGACAACCAGCAACATGAATTTGACTGGGAAAACACCACTATCATAGGACAAGCCAGACAGAGAACAGCCAGAGAATTCCTAGAAGCATGGCATTCATCCCCAAACTCCATCAACAGACACATTGACCTGGATACCATATACAAACCACTACAGCTGAAACTGACACCTGGAAACGGCAAGAACATCCATCAACAGACACATCGACCTGGACCCCACATACAAATCACTGCAGCTGAAACTGACACCCGGAAGCGGCAAGAACAAACCAATATAAATACCGGAAGAAACATCAAAGCAGCGCTTCACACGAGGCTCCAACAGCACTGGTGATGTTCCCTAGCCAGGGAACGAAACGTTTGCAGCAAAAACTTCCAGCTCGGCGAGCAGAACCACAACAACGGATACCCGAGCTACAAATCTTCAATCAGATTTTAAATATCGTTAATTTCCCATTTTTGTTCTTTGAAAAGCCTGACATTCGGAGATAGTTTTTTTTGAGTGGAGCTGCTGCGAGGGTTTCTGCCCAATTACTGGAGTGTGCAACACGCATCTGAAATTCTCCTGATAATGTGTCTGTCACTTCCACCTGACGTAAGGACACATTTGCTCCTCTCAAATGTAAGAATTGGAAATACAATTTCTAATTGACCAGAAAAAAATTAATGCAATTGCATTGCAACTATCGCAGCACAATGATATATTTTCTGTTGGTGACAACAGAGAATGAGTGCAGTCACCTCATGGTGACTGTGCCATTATCACAACATGGCCTGGCACGTCTGCAGTGTGTCCTTCCTCAACTCGCTACTCCCAACAAACTGGGAATGAAGCAGGGATAACAAAAGTGGAGGAGAAGCAGCAGTCCGTGTGGAAAAGCCGCAAAAATCCAGATTGAATTAATAGCTCAGAAGAAACAACACTGACTTCTCGATCTAAATCAGGGACCAGAAACCCAATCATCAAATCAAATCAAGTCGAAACTCAAACACTACTTTGAATTGCCTGATCAGCAACATTGGACTTACTGGAAGTTGAAACAAGGTTAAGTCGATACAGTAAGCAAGTGACGCTTCAACTCGAACCTGAATGAGCGTCGCCAGTCTACAAAGCAGGCGTTTAAACCAAATGAGGCACAGAGCCTTGATGAAATCAGCTTTACTCATTCATATGTGCAGTCCGTTAACCACTTGGTCACAATAACTCGGAAATGTGCTTTCTGTAAAATGTTGCTCAGTGTTAATTGCAATCAACACTCGGTTTTCCAAAGGTGGACAGTTCCCAGCTGAAGGTTCACCACTGAAAAGGCACAGGAAGATGTAATCTCCTCTTGCATTGGTTTCAAAATGATGTTTCCATCTCTTTAAACTAATAGGAAGAAGTTGATGCGTTCATCCTCTCGGAACACATTATACACGTTAATACACACAGAGGGAACCTCACACCAAGATGAACAGGGTCATTGTGGTGTATTGAGCAGGGGTGATGTATGAGACAGCACAAACAGTGGGCATTTAAGGCTAACCCATTAGCACCGACACTGAGTCTTGGACCACCAGCTCCACGCTCAATTCCAACTTCATTCCGCCACGTCATTGCCTTTCCCTTTTATTTCAATCCCCCGCTCGGCTTCTGGACTTATTCCTGAACAACTGCAGGTGTCCGATTAGAAGCTACAAGCATTAGAACGGCTTTTTGGAATCTGGTCATCAGTCGGTGGGATAGGACTCACTGAACTCCACCAAATACCCTAGAGCTGGAGGACTGAGTTATTTTCCTGAACTCTTGGACTCCTCAGACTAAATGTACAACCATGATGCCGCTACAGAGGTACTTCCAGAATTTAGACCCATCGACATCAAAGGAAAAGCAAAATACTTCCAGCAAAGTATCAGAAAGGTCAAATGACTGGAGGGGGCTTTAGGGTGATAGCTTTCCCATATCTGCTGTCAGTGTACTTCCAGATGGATGCAAGCAATCACTGTTCTGACTCTGGCAATATCTGGATGTGCATTTTGTGTGTAACCCAGAATTCGTTTTCCTTCAGATAATTCACAAGAAAAGATACAAATCTTCATTTCCTGACTGGAAATTTCATCCAGGACTGGGTGATGTTAGCTCATTCCTAAGCAGGGATCCCCAGTGATGCTGACAGCAACCCTTGCAATTTAATATGTACACAAACTTGTGTCTATCCTTTACATCATGATCACCTTCGGCAGCAAGATTTTCATCTGCAAGGTTCCAAACAGGCCTGTGTTTCAAAGTGACAAAAACGGGCATGTGATAATCTGATGTTGTTCTGCAGACGTAGTACAGAAAGGCACAGAACAAGCTGATGCAAACAGGAGCTGTTTTGAGGGCTGAGCTGCGGTACATGGGCGGCATCAATAAAGGTGTTGTTCAACTCGTCTGATTCAAGATTCTGGGCGAGAAATGACCAGAGTTTGCTCACTGAACTTGTTCATGGTCTTGACTGGAAGAGCCCATGACTCAAAGTATGGAAGTTCATTTCACTAGATTGGATCGTGAATTAGTGCATCAATGTGAATAAACTTCCAGCAGAGAAGGAAGCGACTCTGAAGCAGGCATCTGAGGACAACTATGTCTCCTTTGTCAGTGGAAGGGCAATACTCCACAAAGTGGGGACTATTGAACAGAAGCAGTGCGGGTGATTACCTTTGCTGCTTTGTCACCTTGTAAATGTTACCATTCCTGCTCATGTCCGTGTTAACATCAGAATTCTGCAGCAAGGGGCCTCAGCATCAGGGGCAAAATGGATAATTTATCTGATTACAGATCCAGAGATTATTGGTTCGGCTCCGACTTGGCTTTCGTGCAATTCCC
Source organism: Hemiscyllium ocellatum (assembly GCF_020745735.1). Lineage (NCBI taxonomy): Eukaryota > Metazoa > Chordata > Chondrichthyes > Orectolobiformes > Hemiscylliidae > Hemiscyllium > Hemiscyllium ocellatum. The sequence goes on along the minus strand of NW_026869210.1, from coordinate 155,922 downwards.
TGCGATTTTGCACTTTCAACATGATCTTCCGCGTTTCCTGACGCCGAAATGAGGTTTGAATTCCTGATTTGCAGGAACTAGAACCCTTTCAAAGTCTCACATCAATCAATGTCCGCGAGTACATTAGTGTGAATCTAACAACGCTAAAAGTTGGACTCAAGCTCACATAGTCTCAAAGGCTGCTCATGGACACATTTCCATTTCCCAAATACTCTGAACCAATCACTGCGGCTCCTGGGAATGGAAAGGAAACAAAACCCGTCTTAGATCTGTGATGCTTCAGAAACTCTTTGAGTAGTGGAATCAGAGGGGAATGAAGGGTGAACTGTCCGACTGAACAGAGATAGTCCATACACAGTCTCCTTCTTTCAGACGGGACTGTGATGATCTCGGGCCCATTCACTGATCCGAGACATTGAACTGGTACCCGTCAGATGTGCTTTTCTTTTTTCTGTTGTCACTATTAAAAATAATCCTGATTCACTGATCTGGAATCCAACCCATGCCGGGGTGTTAAAGCTATGTGTCCTATCACTCACAGTATTAGCGATGAGGGCCCAACCATTTGCATGCATTCTTAATGATACAGCTTCTGGCTTCCTTAAAATCCATGGAGACAAGTTTTTTCTTCAAAGTTATCGAATCATTGAGTTTTGTTTACAAAACGGAAAGAGGCCAATCATCCCGATTTCCAACACTTGCGTGAAGGCTTGCGTGTTCTGATGTTCCAAGTGTTCATCTCATTAAGCTTTAACTTCAAACGACACAACACATAGCACTGCAAGCTGAGCTGGGAATCGAAAACCGAAGTTGCTAGAAAACCTCAGCAGTTCTCGCAGTATCTGTTATGAGATACCTGACTTTACTTTTCTTGTCTAATCATGATTTCTCAGAACCACCTTCTCCTCCCACTTTTTCTTTTTGATGAGAAATCTACACTCACACCCCATCAAGGAGCGGAAACATGTTCAACCAAAGACGGAAAGACAAAGACACATGCACCCAGGAGTGAGAGAGGCTGCGTTAAGTTAATGGGACTGCGCTGACTGGGCCTATTTCAGACTTCAGCACCACAATCTAGTGAGAGCAAAGTGCTCCTTTTGATGTAGCAAGCGTACAATCATTTATACATGCCTACGGCAGATGCAAACTCCTGCTGCTGGCTTACAACATCGTTTTCTCACGACAAAGCCACGACGTTGCCCACTAAACGAGGGGTTCTCATACACTCAAAACTGAAATGTAACAGATACCTGCAGGGACTGTGTATTGTAAAGCAAGATTCAATGAAACCGCGACAGAGCAAAGGGATCTTATCCAGAAAGTTGGGGGAATGCAATGCCGAATCAGTCAGTGTTTGGAGTGATATAAACAGAGATCATCCCATGTAGGCTGCTCAAAAGAATCCAATGCTTCCACTGCCATGGCCGTTAGTGGCTAATGTTTACAGGTAATCAGTATGAAATACTTCCTGATTCCTAGAAGCAGGATCATGCCATCATCCAGTCAGAGTGAATTCCCGACATGTTACAATCCCACATCAGTAATGACAGCTACTATTGCCTGACGTGCAATCAGTTTAAAACAAGAACAGAGGGGAAGGCAGGAAAAAGATAGAGCAACAATGGTTTGTGAGTGGTGACTGTGGACCTCATGAAGCCAGTCTCAATGAACGTTGTGAAGACTGATTTTCTTGTTTAACCTGGTAAACAGTTCACCCCAGGTCAATCACCATAATGACTCTACTTTGTGTGTTGTCGTTTGTACATCTCAGCTCGGCTTAGTGCGTCAAAGGGATCCACTCAATTCTAACTTGATTAACTTTACTCAGGCCAGTTCTGCAGCCTCATATTAATATCATACTTTATCGGAGCAGAAAGGGACCAATCAGTCCATTAACTCTGCTGGGCAATTCAATGAGAACATTTATGGTCTTGCAATACTGAACTGCCCTTTCGTGCCTTTCTTCCTAACTCTGCTTACCTTTATTAATTATAAATTGGTCGGTCACAGCTTCGGATATCCTTAATAACACACACCCAACAGGACATGCTCTACAGAATTCCATTGGAAAGTAAGAATGACAGGGCAATTGTGTGTATAACTGCAGAAATGGAAAGAAGAGTCAGTTTCACTAGGATCGGGGAGGCGAGCATGATACGGTGACAGTGACTGTAAAAGGTAACGCTAAAAGAGAGGGAAGGAATCCGAGTAATCTGCCGTTCTCACATTGTGATCACTTTATTTGAACTGTCAACACGCTTTCTCCCCCAAATTTCTAGCTCCCCTGTCACTATTGCACAAATGTTGTTCCCTCCACACTTCACATCAGCTCTGATGAAATGTCATCTCGACAGAAAGCAGTAGTTTGCTTTCTTTCAATGAATGCAGATAGTCACAATGTGATCTACAGCATTTTGCTCAGTACAGATTCGAGCTTCTGCAGGAATTTGTTCCGCAGTACATGCTCATTTCTGACTGAAATGTGTGATTCCCATTCTGATATTAGGCACTCTGATACCAGTCTGCCCTAGAAAGGAACCAAAATTTCTGCATTCAACAAGACTAACAAGTGGGCGGCACGGTGGCACAGTGGGTGGGCGGCACGGTGGCACAGTGGGTGGGCGGCACGGTGGCACAGTGGGTGGGCGGCACGGTGGCACAGTGGTTAGCACTGCTGCCTCACAGCGCCTGAAGACCCGGGTTCAATTCCCAACTCAGGCGACTGACTGTGTGGAGTTTGCACGTTCTCCCCGTGTCTGCGTGGGTTTCCTCCGGGTGCTCCGGTTTCCTCCCACAGTCCAAAGATGTGCGGGTCAGGTGAATTGGCCATGCTAAATTGCCCGTAGTGTTAGGTAAGGGGTAATGTAGGGGTATGGGTGGGTTTCGCTTCGGCGGGTCGGTGTGGACTTGTTGGGCCGAAGGGCCTGTTTCCACACTGTAAGTCTAATCTAATCTAAACCTCCAAAAAAAACTGTATGTTGAATCAGGAGTAAACTTTGTCGCAGTACTGTGTCTGAGCAAGGAAAATGCAAAGGATTTAACGGTTTCCCCCAAATTTAGTTTCACCTCTGACGTGAAACTCTCACCAAATCTGACAGGGCTGCTCCCTTTGCTGTTTTAATGTCAGGAACTAATGACCATTTTTCAGAGATTGTGCAGGAAGGATAAAACCTTATTCTCTGAATGGGGGTTAAAACCAGGAAAGAGCAGTGAGAGACATGAATCACAATAAAGAGAGAACCAGAAAAGGCGCACACAATGCTTGCAGCTTTTCTTCTTGATACCGCTTTTGATTTTTTGTTCAGTTGCAAAATGACACAGCGTCACTGAGTTTTAGCAGCAACGGGACAGTCCCTTCAGCCCATTATGTCAGTCCCTGTCACCAAACATCTCACTTCTAAATTCAGTTTCAGAATCGTGGCGTGCTCTGTTCTAATGTCGTAAGTGCTCGACGAAATAACTATTCGATGTCATGAGGCGTTCAATGGAACAAAAACCGCTCATTCAATTAATGACAGGAACCATTGCTGTTTGATGGAATATGAACGCTACATTTTTTCTCGTTGAAGAAAATTTCAAAAGCCAACGCTGTCTGAGTGCAGATTGCCATGTTTCCTCATGATGCAACAAGTGTGGGTTTACATTTGTGAGATAACAACTAATGACATTCCTTTTCAACCCCTCCACTCATATGCTGTGTGGTGTCTCACAAGGTAAACCACCAGCAGTTGCCTCTCTCTAATAAATGTCCAGAAAGAGTTTGGCGACTTTACCATGGATTGTGTGACCTGGTGTCAGACTTGGTGATATTATATCAGTGATGCGCACATGGTATTTTATTCCCTATTATAAACATTGTACAGATCAAGTGTAAGTGTAGGAAATAAATAGAAATCGTCCTTTCACACATAACGGCAAAAAAGTTGAGAATTTAAAATGGCGGCCATATAATCCAGCGCGGCGGCTCAGTTATTGGCCTAAAATTTCATCCAAATGAACTGCAGATGCTGCAAATTAGAAACAACAGCAGAAGTTGCAGGAAAGGCATAACAGGTCTCGGAGCATGTGTGAACAGAAATCATGGATAACTCTTCAGTTCTGCAGAACTGGGAAATAGTCACCTGACCAGAAAAAGTATCTCAGGCTCCGATTCACAGATGCTCCCAGACCTGCAACGCCTTTCCTGCAACGGATACATTTGAGTCATTCTTTCACAATATTACCCCACAGCCCAAGGGACGTGGCTTCAATTCCAGCCTCGCGTGACTGTTGACCATGAACTTGTTCACACTGAGGAGAGACAATTTAAATGCCAAAATGTTGAAAATGGCATAAAATCTCTGGGCATTTGATGTCCCATCAAAGTTCTCACACAGCGGAGAAGCTTTCTAAATGTACAGACCGTGAGATGTGCTATTAAAGTCCCAGTGACCTAATGTCGAATCAGCTTGCTCTTATTAACAAAAGGCACTTAACTGCCCAGCTGATGAGAAATGTCATAAATCCTCCATTGATCCAACGTCCCCCTAACTTGTTCACTATGAGGTGAGAGCGTGTGCCTGCAACACGTGGTCTCTCTATGCGACTGTGTTCATGTGCTTCAATGAGAGACTGGAACAGGTGATCTCTGTGTGTGACTGGGTTCTAGTTCTCTCTCTATGCTTTGCTGTGCAGGTACTCTCCCTGTGGGACTAGGCACAGTTGCTCTCTCTGTGGAACTGGGTACATGTGCTCACTCCGTGGGATTGTGTTCATTTGCTGACTCTGTTGGACTGGTTATATGTGCTCTCTCCGTGAGATTGGGTTCAGATATAGTCTCTGTGGGACAGGGCTCAGGTATTCTATCTGTGGACTGGGTTCATGGGATCTCTCCGTGGGGTTAGTTTCAGTTGCTTGCTCTGTTGGACTGTGTATTGGTGCTCTCTCTGTGATACTGCTTTAATTGATCACTGTGGGACTGTTTCCAGTTGCTTCTTCTATGGGACTGGATACCAATCCTCTCTCTGTGGGACTTGGTGCAGCTGCTCTCTGTGTGGGACAGGTTTTAGGTGCTCTCTCTGTGGGAATGGGAACACGTGCTCTCTATGTGAGACTGGGTTCAGGGGCTCTCTCCGTGGGTCCGAGTTCACCTGTGTTTCAGGAAATTTGTTCAAATTGAAACATATTGCTGAAATCTTGGTCTTATCGGAATGTCATTGTGTACTTTAACTATCACTGACCTCGTCATCCAGGTATTGTTTTCGTGAAAAAATGGCAGTCGATGAAATTTCAAGTCAGTCAAAATGGGAAATCAAAATCCAACATGGTTATAAAGACCAACGCCCTTCAGAGAATGTATTCCGCCATTCTTTCCGAAAGGATGATTCCCGACATAGAACTCACATGTGTCTGAATTTTTACTGCTCAAAGAAATGACCCAACAAAGCATTCAGTTCTATCCACCACCAACAGGATGGACACAGCAGAGAGAACAGATTAGAGTGGTGCAGGAAAAGCTCAGCAGTGCACGCAGCTTCCGAGGACAACGAAAATCGATGTTTCCAGCAAAAGCCCATCATCAGGAAAGTTCCCTTAGCAGAGGGAATAGCACAAATGTAAACAGTGAGAATGACAATACCCTGAGAGTCTTCACACTTTCTACAGAATCCTGGATGTATCATTTCACCAGGTCATATATCGTCAATAAATTATCCTACTGATTACCAGGCACAATCAACAACCACCCCCGCCAAATAATCTGCTGATGATGAATATTTGCTCTTCTGTGTTGACCATCATTTTGATGTAGCACTGAGGTTGAAACATATTCCATTCTGGTCCAGCAGCAACACGTACAGTCCGGGCACACCAAGACTTAAAACAGCACTGCTGCACTGGTGAAGAGCAGGGGTTGGAGGCCAGGGCAACGAAAGTCATGGAGGAGGTGGAGTGTGTGGTTGTTGTCCCGAATATATGTGCAGACAGGTCAGTGTCAATGTATGCCGAGACAATTTCTGTGGGGCACAAGCAAGCTGAGATAACCAGTCCACCAGGGCAGTCACGTTTGTGAATTTTTGAACGAAGGTAGAACCGGGTGGTGCAGGGTTCCCCAACCCCGACGTTGGTGAATGGAGGTGGGAGGTTCCCAAAAGTGATAAGGTTGTGGATGGTCTGGGAGGAAATAGTTTGATGGTGTGAGTAGGACGAAGTGCCCGCCAATTCTGATTGGCTTCAGCTGTGTAGAGAAAAAAGTTGGCTTCACCTTGCACCGAGTTGCCGAATCGATCTTGTTCTTAATCACCTCTGACGCTGGTGGGGCTTGAACAGGATCTGTTGTTTGAGAGATTCAGCACATGAAGGCCGTAAGAACCGTACTTTGTCCTCACACGTGGTCGACGATGCTCTCCACCTCTCCCATTGTATTTTATCCAGACCTAGTTCTGCCACTTTGAATTTAACGGCATCTGCATGAATCTTCCAATTACTGATGCCCTGCATTAATTCTTGAATTAAATTGTTACCTGATACACTTCCTCCACATGTCTGGGTGCAGCTTAAATTTCTTCATTTAGTTGTGCATTGAAGCGAATCTCTAATATTCAGATCCTTGCAACGTTCTCCTTTTTATTCATACCCTGCAAGTATTCTCCCGTTTAGAGATGCCCTGCTCCAATTCTCGAATGTATTGAGGCGCCCACCGAATTTCTAATGTAATGGCACTGTGCACCACCTCTTCCGTTTACTGATGCCCACCAATTTTCTCATCTACTCATACCCCATGCTAATTGTTCAATTTAATAATGCCCTACCCCTTTTCTACCATACGTGGTGCCCTACTCTAATTTTCCCAATTTCAGGTGCCTGTCCCAGTTCTCTAATTTAATTGCTCTGTTCACCGTTTCTTTCATTTAGCATTTCCCTTCAACAATTCTCCTAATTACTTGTCCGCTTCCAGCATTGTCTCATTTTGTCGTGCATTGATAACATAATCTAATCAAGACTGTAGTTGGTAATCATCACTTTTCATGGTTCATTTTTCTTCTATTCTGTTTTATGTCGCTTCAACAATTTCCACTGTGTTGCGCGCGGTCTACGAAAGCTCCAGCACGTTGAAGGCACCGTTTGGAATTGTCTCGCTGCCATTTGTGTGAGTAGTTCATGACTCAGGTGACGCAAACTGTCTCACAGACGCATTCATGGTTCGGTGTGTTTAAGATCGTTTCTCCTTGACAGTGTTTCTTCGTTTCCACATTAAGAGCTGTCAGTTTTTTAATTCGCTTGAGAGCTGAGGGGCGACCACGATTGTGAGTTATTTTTGTGCAGTCAAAAGCTTTCTTCGATAACTTGGCAATGTGGCAAACAGAATGTCATTGTCTGTAAATGTGCAGGAAAACTTCGTCGCTGTGTAGTTTCGAACAATCCACCTTCCAGATAGCTATCCAAACACACACAGCGAGGGACGAACGTCATGTGCTTCTGCAAAAAATTGATTCAAACCAGTGTCAGCCACTGCAGCTTCTTCAACTTACCGAGCATGGAAACAGTCCCTCCGATCCAACTCCTCCCTGCTGACCAGATATCCAAAATTAATCTCGCCATATTGGCCAAAGTCTTCCACTTATCCATCGAAACCCTTCGTTTCTATACATGCCTTTGGCATGTTGTGAGTGCACCAGTTTCTGCCATTTCCTCCAGCAAGATTTTCCATACGTGCAAAACTTCCTGTGTGACAAGCTATTGCCTCACAGGTCCCTTTTAAATTTTACCGCTGTTACTTTAAAACTATATTCTCTAATTCTGAACTAGCCTGCCTCGTCAAAAAATCTCATTCACTATTCACTCTCTTCGTCACCCTCGTGGTTTTATTATCCCTCAGCGATGACACTCTAGGCAAAATAACCCAGCCCATTCAGCTCCATGCTCCAGTAGAAACTCTGTAAACATCGCAGCATTCTCATAAATATTTCCTAAGTTATACCAAGTTAGTCATTGATTGTGCATGGGGAAAGCATCTGAATGGATTTTGACTCCATTCTCAAAAAAGGGCGCTGTGGAGATGCCTCCTTTGCTGAGTGATTGTTTTACTGATCTTTTTGACAGATGTGCTGTGTTGAATTTGTGAGCAATAAAGCATAAACATTTCCTCCCAACCACTCCATGATGTGAGCCAATGTCCATGCTGTGCTTCCCTGATGTCGTGGTTATCAGCACCAACTCGCAGGACAATTCATGACTCAAACTGTCTCAGATAAGGCATCCGTGCTTTGGTGTGTCTGCAAACGGCCTTTGGTTGTCAGTTTTTCCGCTGATCCGTGTTGAGAGAAGAGTGCTTTCAGATTACCTTGATTAGTGAGAGTCTTACACTGTTCGTGAGGTATCGTTCTGAAACCATAATCCTTCACTGTGATCTTATGAATGTGTCATGGACAATGGTCTATGACCGCAACCGTCAGCAAATGCTTCGACTCTGGGCGTTTTGATATCACCTAACATCTGTGAACAAACCGAAGCTGAGAAATTATTTGTGCTGCATTGATGAGCGCTACTACCCTATTAACGCTAGTGTCAGAATCAGGAGCTTCACCGAGCTGCAGAATAGGGAAACATCCTCTCCGATTCAATTCGCCCTGCTGACCAGATATCCGACATTAATCTAGCCCTAAAAACTAACATTTGTCCCTTAACCCTTTAAACTTTCATTATCAATATAACCTTCCAGATGCCTCTGAAATGACACTTCCTCCGTCTGTTCATTCCATAAACGCACAAACTTCTGTATGAAAAAAAAATTCTGCAGCTCCCTTTAACTTATCACTTCTCTCACCTTAAACCTTAGCCCTCGAGTGTTGCACTCGCCCGCGTTGGGAAAAATAAAGATATCCCTGACTATCGATATCCATCATGACTTTTAAAACCCACTGTGAGTTAGTGGGCGGCACGGTGGCACAGTGGCACAGTGGTTAGCACTGCTGCCTCACAGCGCCTGAAGACCCGGGTTCAATTCCCGACTCAGGCGACTGACTGTGTGGAGTTTGCACGTTCTCCCCGTGTCTGCGTGGGTTTCCTCCGGGTGCTCCGGTTTCCTCCCACAGTCCAAAGATGTGCGGGTCAGGTGAATTGGCCATGCTAAATTGCCCGTAGTGTTAGGTAAGGGGTAATGTAGGGGTATGGGTGGGTTTCGCTTCGGCGGGTCGGTGTGGACTTGTTGGGCCGAAGGGCCTGTTTCCACACTGTAAGTCTAATCTAATCTAATCCCCCAACACCATCACTGCAGGAAAAAAAATGATCCAGCCGATCCAACCTATACAGCCATGCACTACAGTCCAAATCCTGCGAACGGGGCAACTACCTGTAAATACTTTCTGAATACATTCAAGTGATATTATTTATTTTCCAGGAACGCCAAAAAGGCGGGCCATCAGCGAACATGAAACACAAAGTTAATGTCTTGAACGGCGATAAATTTCAGTGCTGGGCTAAGTTTGAAGTGCACATCTGGAGTGTTGCATTGTGGTTCTGCAGTTCAGTGATTATTCCGTTTGCATCATGTGTGAAAGGTCCCTGCTTCACAACTGGACAGAAATGGCATTGTTATTGGTGGTAGTCTTTTGGATTGATTTGAGCTGAACTTTCTTGGCTCTTGTCCAAATCAGCAAACGTTGCTTTAATTTGCTCACGCAATCCTGCTGTAGTGTTGAAAAGGAATACAATTCGAATTAATTGCTGCATGAAACTTTAATAAGTTTCTCTCTGCCTTCGTCCTCAAAAGCAACCACGTATACACGTTCGATGGCCATGGTTTTTAAGAGTTCATTTACCAGGCACTGCTTCTTTATTAACTGTGTTCTGGATGAACACGGCCCAGTTCAAAGACAAGAAGAAGCATGATTTACTGGTGCCACAGTGAATGCTGGGATTCTGATGTACCGTCTCTGTCAAATGTAACCCAAATTAGTCTCTGAAGGGCCTCATTTGGACGTTGTCTGCCGTTTTCAACGTGCCAGAATCAAAGCAAGAAGTATTGAATCAAGTAATTATTTTGTTTGTGTTTCTAAACGCTGGGACGTTAGGGCCTCATTCCGTCAACAACAAGAATGAATGAATGTTCAGACTCAGTTGAAACTCTTGAATCGCACTCTTATATAGTCACTAATATTAATGTGCATTCTGAAATCTAAACCATGTTGGAACTGAAACTGAGGAAATGACAGGAAGGCTATGAAAAGACGTTGTATCCATTTTGTCTTCTTGATATCATACAGGAGCAGGCATATTTAAACAGAGAGGGGCTGGAAACGAGGCACATGGTAAAACCCCTTCTTTCAGGTTCAGTATGCAACAGAATACAGTAAGGTGACTTCAGCAGGAAAGCTTTTCACAACTAAAAAATAAATAATCACAAGCAGTTCGCACCTCCTTGACATCTCCGAAATATCGCCTTTAACATTCTGCCAATATATATTGAAACTGCCTTTTGCACATCTTAAAAAGCACCATAGAACTTAGCAACATTTAGTTAGCCGTTTCTCATCGATTCCCTCACAGGTTTCCAACTCAGCTGGCAGCGAAGTGTTAGGTGCTCCTGCCCAGGTATGGCAAGCTCTGCAGGAAAACACTCTGTTAAGTAGAAAGACAAGGAAAGCAACTTGTACAAACACCGAGGTTCCTTCAATCTTGTAATGTGATCTGCCATTCTTGGGTTACACTATTAACTGTTTTTCAGGTGGATGACACTCTTTGAACCACGTATTGTGCAAAACAGGCGCTGTCACTGGAGGGATGTTTCAAGATATGATGTGGTACCCAGCATGCTCACTTTCTCCTTATCGTCTTGTGATTTTCACATGATGTGTAAACGCGATGGTTGTCCTGTTTGGAATATTGGGCAAAATCATTTAATAAAGCAAGAACCTAAATTCCCAAACTGGACCAGGGGGTAGAGATCCCGGAAATCTTTTCCTGCGCCTCTGCTTTTGTTGTGTTGCAGTAGCAACATTAAAGAAGTTACATTGCTCTCGCTTCGCAACGCGTACCTTGCCTGAGCAGTCTGAAGCAATGGATTTAATTTCAGCCTCAAACGAGACATTGATTCGAATTCCGCAGCTGCCAATTGTGCTAAATGGCAAAGTTTGGCCAGAATGAGCTGTGTTGAGATCGACCACAACAACACATAATAATTTAGTCCAAACCACTCAGTAGCACAGAGGGTCCGTGTTGTGGTTATAACATTCGTCTCACATACGACAAGTCCCCGGTAGAATTAAGGCCCAAGCAGCTGTCCTGAAGCTTTCTGTTCAAGGCAAGTTAGGTTTTTCAACATTGTCACTGAAAGTGAATAGAGAGCGTTGTTTCTCCCCGATTGTGAAATAAATCCTGCATTGTATCTATTCGTCCATTTTGTTACTGTAGCGAATGAGTAAATAATTTCAACGTTTTGCGATGTAAAAATGATTAATATGCTTACAACTGATATTTCAGGTGCACATATCTCAGCAGATATGTGAGAAAGTTGCTCATAAAGATATGACATGTTGCTAAAAATCTATCATTTCCTTCATTTCCGTCCTGGAGATCGATGCTGTTGATCTGCTGCAGGCAGTCCCGCATTGTTGATAGGAAGGGAAAGCAAATCCAGTCGAGTGTTTGATTGATAGTCTTCACTGTTTCATTCTTATTTATTCTTTCTTTCCCCCCATTTGAGCTATTTCCGTGGTATGGCAGTGCACTAAGGCGCAAATATATTTGGAAGTGTAGTTCGGAATTTCTCCACTTCAATGTGTGGGAGCAATATAATATTCAGATTCCTTGGACTCTCTCACAGACCGCATTTATGATTCAGTATGCCTAAACCACCGTTTGGGTCGTCATATTTCCTTCTGATCGTCATTAAGAGCTATCTGTTTCCAGATTTGGTCGATATCCTACGAGCTGACATTTTGTGAGGTAACGTACAGCAGCAAAACTCATCACTGAGAAGTTGAGACCCTGTCAGGGTTAATGGTCAGTGCCGTAAAGTTGAGGAAGCCGTTGTGTTCTGTGTTGTTTCACAACACAAACTTTCCGATGAACAGCTGAACAGTCTGAACTATTGAGGTACAGAGATGGACGCCAAGCTCTGATAAAAATTATCTTTTAAAGTTGGTGTCAGCAACGTCACTGAGGGGCACTGAATGGAAGCAGACCATTCGATCTATCTCATCCATGTGACTACATAGCCTGATTTAAACAAGTTCCATTTACCTGAATTCTCATGTCCAGGTTTATAAAGTTCACCGTGCAGTAAAATGCACGGTGAAAGACAAGGAAAGTGGAAACTGGTACCGGCACTGACGTTCGATCAGTCACACAATGCGACCTGTCCTTCTCTGATTCTAATGCTAACTCAGCTATTCAGGTGGAGAACATTCTTTCGGCCGCTTGTTCTGCAAAACAGTTGCTGTAACTGTAACTAGGGTGGCACGGTGGCACAGTGGTTAGCACTGCTGCCTCACAGCGACAGAGACCCGAGGTTAATTCCCGCCTCAGGCAACTGTTTGTGTGGAGTTTGCACATTCTCCCTGTGTCTGCGTGGATTTCCTCCCACAGTCCAAAAATGTGCTGGTTATGTGAATTGGCCATGCTTAAATTGCCAGTAGGGTTAGGTGAAGGGGTCTGGGTGGGTTGCTCTTCAGATTGTCGAAATGGACTTGTTGGGCCGAAAGTCCTGTTTCCACACTGTAAGTAATTTTAGTAAAATCTAACTCTGCTCTGGTACACGGTATGATCTGGTACACGACCTCCTCAGTTTTGCATATTTTACCTTGAGTCGGGTGCAATTCTTTTACACTTCGAACAATGGGCGAAATCCTTTACGAAACCAAGAATCTAAATCCCAGTGATGTGCTGTTCATGGCTTCTGCATTGAATCATAACCGAACATACATTCGCACAGGCACAATACATTTGTTGATCAAACAGGTCTCAGAAGACAGATTCAACTTTCCATTGATCCTTGCGTGTATGGAAGAGCTATGCAATGTGCAATGTCGTTAAATTTGTCTCATTCCCATCGTTTATGTCCTGGAAATGGAGGCTGGTGATACGATGCATTATTGATCGGAAGCAAAATCTAATCTAGTCGAGACTGTGATTGGTAATCTTAATATTGCATGGCCCATTTTTAGCCTGTTCAATCTTCTCTGTCAATCGTGGACTTTACAGGTAGTAATGGTGCACAAAGGGTTCAGAATGATTGGAAGCATAGTTTGGAATTGCCCCGCTGCAAGTTGTGAGAGAGGTTTATGGGTCATGTCCCTCGGACTGTCTCACAGACAGCATTCATGCTTCTTTATCTCTAAAAATGCATTTTGTTTGTCATTTTTGTTTCGTTTTTGCGTGAAAAAGTTGTCTGCTTTGGGATTCGCTGAAAACATTATGAGTGAAACCTGTTTGTGACTTCCAACTGGAAAGATCCTCACTGAGGGCCTGGGAAAGAATTACACTGAATGGTTAGTAAGAGCAAAAGCAAGGAAGTCTCACTGTTCCGAAAGGAACCACATTATGAACTTTTCGGAGATCAACCAAACAGGCTGAACTATTATGGTTCACAGGCGTTTGGCCAGCCCAACTACAAATAGTGTATTAAAGCTGGTGTCAACAACAGAGCACCACTGAGGTACACAGCACGGAAAGAGACTGTTCAGTACATCTCGTTCATGCTGACTGGATTATCTAAGTTAATTAAGTTCCATTTACCAGCATCTGAACCCGATCCTGCTAAACCCTTCCCATCCTCACATTGATACAGATGCCCTTGAAATGTCAGGTTACAAGCTCCTATCTCTCCCTTTGGCTGGTAATTCCGTACACACACAGCCTTCTGCGTAGGAAATGTGCCGCCTGTCTCTTTTTAATTTAACACCCCTCCCATTAAATACTTTTAAACATCTCGCCAAAGCTTGTGGGAATTAAAACCTTGTCAATTCAGTTTTTCCATGTTTCTCATGACTTAATAAACATTCTATAAGATCATCAGTCTCTATGCGCCAGGGAAATTTGTCCGATCCTACTCAGCCCCGCCCTACATTCGAAACCCTGCAAAATTTTCTGAGCAGCTTCACGTGATTTTGGAAGTATTTTTCAATCATGCCAATGAAGCTGGGCAACATCAAGCTACTGGAAGCAGAAAGGGAACTCATTGAACGGCTGCTAATTTCAGTGGTGGACAACATTATGCAGCGGCAGTTGGCGGGGTTCGTTTCTGCAGTGCATTCACAAAATGCACATCCATTCAGAAAAGCTAATCCATCAACAAAAGATCCCTCTTTCAAAAGCACGCGGAAAGAGCCTTTTTCCCATTGGAAGACTTTTGGATTGAAGTAAGCAGAGCTTTGTTGTTTACTGTTCTCAACCACAAACCTGTCTTTGAATTTGCTCATCCATATCTGCTGCAGAGGAGAAAAGAAATGCAATTCTAATTAATTGCTGTGTGAAGTTTTGTTACATTTCTTTACAGCGCAGTAACGATGTGCTGAACCTTTCTGTAATGGTAGTACGACCTTTGCTTTCCGTTCAAAGCTAATGTGTTTGAAAGCCAAAGATTAACCAGATTTGTTGCTTTCACAGTGCACCACTCATTCCTGGTGTACCATCTCTTACAAATATTTCCTGAAGCAGTCTGTGAAAGCCCTCATTTGAATGCTGTCTGCCATTTCTCAACCTGCGAGAATCGAAATGAGAAAATCTCAACCATGTGTTGGAGAAGATCTCATGTTTGTGCTTCTCAGTGTCAGACACTATTAGAGCCCATTCAAACATGAACAGGAATGAGTGGATTTACAGATTCAGACGAAATTTTTAACTTGCTCAGAACTTTGAATATCGGAGTTTCGCCTTCATTTCTCAGACCTTCGAGTATAAGAGTTTGGACATCATGTTGACTTTGTAGAGGATATTGATGAGGTCTTCTCAGAAGTGTGTGCAGCTTTAGTCACCCTGTTAAAGGAAGAAAATTATTACATTGGAGATGTTTCAGAGAAGGTATACCAGGAGTTTGCCACCAAAAGGAAGTTTTGAGTTATGAAGATAGGCTTGATATTTGGTAGCTTATTGAGGTGTATGCAATCATGAAGGACATAGGCAAGGTGAATCACAAGGGTCTTTTCAATGAGGTAGGGATTCAAGTTGGGGGTGTGATCTGAAGTTGAGCGGAGATAACTTTAAAAAAGACTTAATGGGCAACAAATTGGTGATCCGTATGTGCAATAATTTGCAAGAGGAACTGTTGGATACAAGTACTGTTACAACATTTAAAGAACGTTTGGCTAAGTAACTGAACTGGAAACGTTTGGAGGAATATGGGCCAAATGTAGCCAGGTAGGTCTGGTTTGGCAATGTTATTGGCATGGACTTGTTGCTCCGAAGGGTCTGTTCCTATGCTGAAGAATGACTCTACCTCCACCTCGCTATCTATCTATCTATCTATCTATCTATCTATCTATCTATCTATCTATCTATCTATCTATCTATCTATCTATCTATCTGTCTATCTATCTATCTGTCTGTCTATCTATCTATCTGTCTGTCTGTCTGTCTCTCTGTCTGTCTGTCTGTCTATCTATTTAACTGTCTGTCTATCTATCTATCTATCTATCTATCTATCTATCTATCTATCTATCTATCTATCTATCTATCTAACTATCTATCTATCTGTCTATCTACCTATGGATCTATCTATCTGTCTATCTATCTGTCTGTCTATCTATCTATCTATCTATCTCACTCTCTCGATGGCAGTTTCCCTGTCTGACTTTCAAAATGTATGCATATTTAATACCTCATTTATTTTAATGCTTTTTTTTCTCTCTGCACGGAGAGTGATGGGTTTTAGAAGGTTTCTTCTCTGAGGATCGGAGTATTGGATGTGCACTCGATAACATCAAACAAATGGAATAACTTGCATGTTTGATTTCTCAAATGCACTGATACAAAAAAAGGCAGATGCTAGTATCCAAAATAAACAGGGACGAGGCTGGATGAAGACAGCAAACCAGAGAGCTTCATGACTTTTATGGTGTAATTCTACTTCAGAACTGTGGTGGGTTTGGGGGGTGGTCGGAAATAAAGAAGATGACGGGTTTCAGGGTATAGACATGCAGAGAGTGTGACCTGGCTGGCCAATGGGAGGATTGAATGCGGTATGTGGCAGGGAGATGTGGAATGGCCCTGGAAGGTCTGGGCATAGAGTCGGAGAATGACAAGGGAGGTTATTTGAAATTGGAGAACTCAATATTTGGTCCTCCATGACGTAGCCTGCTCAGGGGGAAGCTGAAGTGCTGTTCTTCCAATTAACGATTTGGTCTGTTTTAGCAATGGAAGAGTCCAAGGATGGTCATTTCAGAAAGAAAATTGTTGGGGCATTGAAATCGGCAGTAATTGGAAAGCTTCCATACTTTGTGAACCATGTGTGATGTTGCTGTTCAACCTCCTCAATGGACAGAAAACGACATCAGGAACACTTGGTGCAGTACATTAGATTAGAAAAGAGGGAGGTGAACAGATGCCTGACCGGGAAGGACAGTTTGGGGCCCTGGATGGATGTCAGGGTGTAGTGTACCGGTAGGTTTTCCAATTTTTAGGGTCGCAGGTGAAGGTCCGGTGTTTCAGAGGGAGGAGTGGAGGGAACCAAGGGCTGTTGAAGGGATCAGTCTTTGCGTAAGGTAGAGGGGAGTGGGGAAGGGGAGATGTTCTTGGTGGTTGGGTCTTGTCATCGTTTTCAGAACTGTTTGCGAATGATGTTTTGGATGTGGCGACTGGTGGGTTTTTAGGTGAGTATGGGGAAACACTGTCTTTATTGTTTTGGAAGTGGATGCTCAGAGCGGAGGAAGGGGGAGTGGAAAAATGCAACGGAGGGGTGTTTGGATGACGGAGGGAGGAAAAATACTTTATTAAAAATAGGTTGACATCTGGGATGCTCGCAAATTGAATGTCTCCACGACTTAGCAGACACAACAAAGAGGGAGGAATTGAGAGAATAATATGGAGATCTTGCAGGGTACTGAGTGGGAGGCGAAGAAGTCCAGGAAGTTATGGACGGCTGTGGGATCGTAGTAAACGTCCGTCAAACACTTTTGTAACTCTATCAGAAATACTTTATGATCTGTGTCTCCATGTTTGTATGTGTGCCTGCATGCGTGTTTGCACATGTGTTTATGCATTTGTGTCTTTGCGGGTCGACCTCTGTCTATCTGTGCATCAGTCTACAGTTAACCTTTATTTGTGTGTATTTGCGTGTGACTGCAAATGTATCTGAATGCCTCTACATGTGTGCGTATCTAACTCCGTGTATATATTATGAGCATTAGAATATTGAGGTCATAACATATTTCTGCCTCTTAATCAGTATGCACTGAGATACTTGTTTTGAGTGACAGAGTAGTGAAAGGAGGAATTGCCCTCAACTGAATGTGTATATCATGGAGTCTGTACACGATTCGCTTCGGCTTGTGCTAGTGTCTGTTCCATATCTTTGGAAGGAGTGTGGTTGCTTGGATGCTGGACCATATGCCTCCCGGCGTGTATTTCTTTGTCATCATCAAGGCTGTTTCTCCTGAGAGTAAAAAGAGAAGGTGGAATGGGTGACCCAGCTGTTAGTGTTATTGTCGGTGAGTTTCAAGGAATGGCAAGATGCCTGGAGTGAGTCAATCCATAGCGTTGAATGCATGCAGCGTTATGAGATGGAATGGAGGGAGGGAAAGAAGGGGAAGGTGTTGTACTCAGTCGTTAGTTTGGTGGAGCATAGACATTATTTATGGTCGGTCCTATGCCAGATATACAATTAACGTGAGGAAGCAGAGAGAATACGTTGACAATTATCCTGGCAGAAGTAGAACATTATTGATGATTGTCTCATATTGCTGGACATTTCTTTAGGTCATCTCAGCGTCGAGGTAAGCCTCCCCAAATGTCTTATTCAAGTCTGTCAATTATATCGGCACAGACCACGACCCTCAGATTCCACAAAATCTGTTTGAGTGGAGCTTACAAATAACAAGGAGAAGAAAACATTAGTGTGTTATCCATCGAAATGAAAACGGTCATGCACATTTTGTGCATTTTATGCTGTGAAAATTAGCTGTGCAAATATTGTAGGTGCTTCAGTAATAATGGATAACCTCAAGTTTCATGTAAACCGCGTTAACTAAATGACCGCTAATACTGTGAAAAATAATTTCCATCAGCGCAAATAAAGTATGTTGTGAATCAAGCGAGAGAACAGATTATTTCGGATTTGATATTATGTGGTCAGAAGAGCTATTTAAAAACCTTCATGCAAAGCAGCTTTTGAGAAATAGTGACAACAATATATTTTGATGATGCATGGTGTCTGTATATAATGTCGAATTTTTGAAAATGACAGAAATACCTCATGGAAGCCCGAGGGCTAGAAGGCCAAGTGGATTATAAACAATTGGGAAAAGACAATACAAAATTTTGTAGCAGACAAACATTTTTTTTTATTTTTAACAATGTTGAAATGCTGAAAGCTACATAAATTTCTCTAATGTGCAATCAGCAAAAGAAATGGTGGTGACCCAAAAATTGATCCCGCGTGGATAGAGTGTCCGAAGGTGGAAAATGAGGCATTCTTTCTCCAGCTGTCGGGTAGTAGGGGTATGGAGATGGAGGAGGCCGAGGACCTTCATGTCCTTGGCGAAGGGTGAGGGGGAGTTGGAGTGTTCAGCCGCGGTTTGGTAGGGTTTGTTTGTACGGGTGCCCCGGAGAGGAGATGGCACGGGAGTAGTGGATTCAGTGGATACCTTGTGTCAAAATGCACGTGAAAGTCTGATGGACATGGAAGGCAACTTTGCAGCCTTGGATGAAGTTAAAGGGAGGTGTGGGCGCAGGATTTTCATGTCATGCGGTGGCAGTGGAAGGTGCTGGGAGTGGAGGCTGGGTTGGGCGGGTGTGTGGCCCTTACAAGGGAGTCAAGAAAGGAATGGTCACTACGAATCGCTTATAGGAGTGGGTGCGAATTATATTTCTGATGGTGGGTTCCGTTTAGAGGTGGCGAAAATGGCAGAGGATTATGTGATGTATTTGGAGGTTGGTGTGGTCAAAAGTGAGTACTGGGGGTTATATCCATGTTATAGTTGGAGGATTGGGGTACAAGGGTGGTGGTGCAGAAAGTAGAGGAGATCTGCTGCTGGGCATCCACCACTTCTTGAATAAGGAAGTCATATGGGATGCTCTATGGTGGAATTAGTTCTCCTGTGATCAGATTGAGTGGACTTGGAGGAATGAGGAGTACAGAATAGAGTTTTTCACAAACCAATCAATCAACTTCAGCTACGTGGCATTAATGCAGACTTTGCCAGTTTTGTCATTTCCCATCCCCCAACTAATCTCAGAGCTAACCCTACAATACATCACCACCCTCTTTAAAAGTCCTACCTGTCCATCTTCCTTTCTACCTGTACACTCCACCCTCCCTGACGAATCATCATCTCCCGCACATTCATTGATCTATCACATTCCGAAATACTTCCCTCCTGACATATCCATTTCCTTCCCACATAACCGCTCCACCTTCCTTTCGGGCCTATCACTTTCACCCCCACCTTCATCGAACTATCAAATTCCCAACTGCCCTCTCCATCCCATTAATCTCTCAGCCCAACTTGGCCCACAAGCCTCATTACTGATGAAGGTCTTTTGCTTGAAACGTCGATACTCCTACACCTCGGATGCTTCCTGGCTGGCTGTGTTTTTCCAGCACGACCCTCTTTGGCAGTGTACATAAACACGCCGGGTCGGTAGCTGTAATGTTGAAAAAGGATCCTTGTATGCCAGTCACTGATAGCAATATTGCAACAACAGAAAACAGTGAGAAAGATAAATGCTTTGTTGACCTTCATTTCAAAGGGATTTCAAAACAAGAATGAGAGTGTCTCCGTGCAGCTGTAGAACGCGTTGGTGCAAACTCATCTCAAACATTGTGTCGTATTGTGTGCAGTTGTGGTCCCTTTATCTAACAAAGGAAAATCCTGATATTGAGGGAGTGCAGGGAAGGATGGCATGCTTGTTGTAGTAGCAGATTTTGGGTCGAATGGTTCTGAAATTAAGGAAATAAGACCTAAGTGAAATGC
Source organism: Hemiscyllium ocellatum (assembly GCF_020745735.1). Taxonomy (NCBI): domain Eukaryota; kingdom Metazoa; phylum Chordata; class Chondrichthyes; order Orectolobiformes; family Hemiscylliidae; genus Hemiscyllium; species Hemiscyllium ocellatum. The sequence goes on along the minus strand of NW_026869210.1, from coordinate 135,814 downwards.
TTAAAACTCTGACAGAGTGATACAGATTGGAAACAAGGAGGATAATTCACTTGGCTAGGATATATAAAACAAGGGAGCAAAATATTATGTACAGGTAGGCTGGAATGCATTGAGATGTGAATAAATGCCCGCTCCCAGAGACCAGAGACTCGGGTATTAGAGTGAAAGAGTCATAGAGATGTACAGCATGGAAACAGATCCTTTGGTCCAACTCGTCCGTGACGACAAGATATCCCAGCCTAATCTAGTCCCACCTGCCAGCACCCGGCCCATATCCCTCCAAACCTTTCCTATCGATATACCAATCCAAAAGACTCTTAAACTTTGCAATTGTACCTGCCTCCACCACTTCCTCTGGCAGCTCGTTCCATGCACGTATCATCCCCTGTGTAAAAAAGTTGCCCTGTAAGTCTCTTTAATGTCTTTATCATCTCATCATACACCTACGCCCTCTCGTTCTGGATTCCCGATCCCATGGAAAATACTTTTCCTATTTACCCTATCCATGTGCTTCATAATTTTGTAAACCTCTGTAAGGTCATCCCTAAGCCTCCAACGCTCAATGGAAAACAGTCCCAGCCAGTTCAGGTTCTCCATATAGCTCAAATTCTCCAACCCTGGCAACATCTTTGTAAATCTTGTCTGAACTCTTTCAAGTTTCACAACATCTTTCCGATAAGAAGTAGTCAAGAATTGCATGCGATGTTCCAACAGTGGCCGAATCAATGTCCTATACAACCGCAACATGACCTCGCAAATCATGTATTCGATAGTCTGACCAATAAAGAAATTCACACCAAACGCCTTCTTCACTATCCTATCTATTTGCGATTCCACTTTTAAGGAGATATGAATCTGCATACCAAGGTCTCTTTGTTCAACAACACTCTCTCGGACCTTACCATTAAGGGTATAAATCCTGCTAAGATTTGCTTTCCCAAAATGTAGCACCTCGCATTTATATGAATTAAACTTCATTTGCCACTTCTCAGGCCATTTGGCCCATCGAGTCAAGATCCTGTTGTAATCTGAGGTAACCCTTTTCGCTGTCCACTATACCTCCAATTTTGGTGTCATCTGCAACTGACTAACTGTACCTCTTATGCTCATATCCAAATCATTTATGTAAATGACAAATGTAGAGGACCCAGCATCAATCCTTGTTGCACCTCACTGGTCTCAGGCCTCCAGTCTGAAAAACAACCCGCCATCACCACCCTCTGCCTTATACTTTTGAGGCAATTCTGTATCCAAATGGCAAGTTGTTCATGTATTCCGTGACATCTAACCTTGCTAATCAGTCTCCCATGGGGAACCTTGTCGAACGCCTTACTGAAGTCCATAGAGATCACTTCTAGCCCTTGGCCCTCATCAATCCTCTTTGTTACTTCCTCACAAAACTCAATCAAGTTTGTGAGACATGATCTCCCACGCACAAAGTCATGTTGACCATCGACAATCAGTCCTTGTCTTTCCAATACATGTACATCCTGTCCCTCAGGATTGCCTCCAACAACTTGTGCACCACCGAGGTCGGGCTCACTTGTCTATAGTTTCTTGGCTTGTCCTTTCCACCCTTCTTAAACAGTGGCATCACGTTAACCAATCTCTAGTCTACAGACACCTCAACTGTTGCAATCGATGATACAAATATCTCAGAAAGACGCCCAGCAACCACGTCTCTAGCTTCCCAAAGAGCTCGAGGGTACACATGATCACGTCCTGGGGCCTTATCCACCTTTACCCATTTCATGACATCCAGCGCTTCCTCCTTTGTTATATGGACATTTTGCAAGATGTCACCATTTATTTCCCTACAGTCTTTATCTTCCATATCCTTTTCCACAGTAAATACAGAAGCAAAATACTCATTTAGTATCGCCCCCATTTTCGGCGGCTCCACACAAAGGCCGCCTTGCTGATCTTTGAGAGGCCCTATTCTCTGCCAAGTTACCCTTCCGTCCTTAATGTATTTGTAAAATCTCTTTTATATGAATCAGGATTTCTCGATAATATAAAACTGGAGAGAGCCGGGTTATTGGGTGGAGACACACGATCAGTCATCATGATATTGAATGAGGTATAAAATTTTATGGGCAGAAGGGATGACTGTGCTTCCTACTTTATATCTCCCGATCGTAAAACACATTAACGGATATGGACATTGTGTGTGAAAGATGCATTGAGAACATGTTCGGTCATGAAAGAAAATGGTGAAGGTTCAATGTGTTGAAAGACCTACTCCATTCACTGTATTTCTGTGCTGTCTGCGGGATAGCTATATAAATGTTCTCATAAACTCTCAGATGTTGAGAAAGAGGTCTCTGCAGGGTCGACAGGACGGTATTACCAGTTTTGATTGCTGACACATAGTTGAGTGCAGCGTTTCCTGTCAGGCATTATCCTTTGAACCTCGGAACAGTTTAATACAATTGAGTGTCTGACTTGGCCGTTTCAGAGACCATTCAACAGCCTGTTTGTCTGGAGTTGCAGTCGAAGAAATTCAGCCAACTGAATCAGAGACTAGAAACGAGGGCCACGGTGAAATTGACAGGTGGTATATTAAACAAGGCGATATCAGGGAAAAGAAAATTGACCAGGCTGACAGAGAACTGAATCTCTGCACAGATGGTCAGAATGCCCTTACCCAAATGAAAGGGGCAGGGAGGAATAATCGGGGTAGAACACAAAGGTAATAATTGTAAAGCAGTTAGAGTACAATGGTGAAAATTGTAAAGCGATTAAAACAAAAATAAACTGAATGGAAATTAATGAAGCACCCGGCAGCAGCAATTCATTTGTAATTGATTAAGGAGATTTCAGCCATTTCCGTGTGTGAGTGGGAATATCTTCTAGTGAATTATTCATTGCATTTCCCATCCGTGCGAATATATGTAAGTGCACATTCTACTGGCATCCAGTCTGTCGATTGTGTTCATCGTGCAAGCAAAATCTGCCGAGCGTCTTTCAGTCTGCCTCCTTATTTATGCAGAATGTGAAATAAGCTTGTCCTTAGGGTATTGGGACAGCAATGCTGATTGGGCAGGCAGCTCACAATGAAACGTGTTTGAATGCATATTCTCTGATCTGAGAGTAACTTGGCCGTGTCTGGTTTCAACGTTAGCCTGTTTGTCCATGACTGGGGCGTTGTGTCTGTGTTCTGTGTGTGTTGGAAGGCTTTAATACCTCTTGAATTGGTCGCATGTGCCCATTCAGGTCTCCCTTGGATGTTGACAGCTGTCCCGGTCGCGAGTAAGACCAGGTATGGTCCTTTCCACCTAGCGGAGAGGGACTCTTTCAGCAGTGAGTGTCATTACATAGTCCCCAGGTTTAAATGCTTGAACTGGTTACTGCTGTGGTGTGTGCACAGATGTACCAAATCATTGTTTCAATTGATCCTTCTAAAATGCGCTTGAATGCAATCTAAGAGACCCTCCTGTGTTAAAAGCAGCGATGTGTCAGTTGCTAGATGGGTGGTCTGTCGTCGAATTAACATTTTAAAGGGCAGAATTCAGTTGTTCGTTGTACCTGTCCTCCTATTGCTTCGGGCGCAGTGGCAGGGCGTCTGGACTAGTCAGTCCTGTGTCCTGAGTGATCTTCATGAGGGTGGTGTTGAGGGGGCTGTTCATTCCCTCCACTATTTCTGACGACTGGAGATGGTAGTGGATCTGTTGTCCCTAGGGTATGACTCAGGTTTCACTGACTGAGGAAATGAGCATTGGGGTGAAATTGGGTCTCCCTTTGTGTTTCTCTGTTAGCTGGGACCCCAAATCTTGGAATAACGTCCCAAAATAGATACTTCACCATTGTTTTCGCGTCGATTTTTTTTTTGAGGCTAATGCTTTTAACCATTTCGAAAACATGCCTAAAATAACTCGGGCCTATTTTTATCCCTGTTGGTCAGGAAATGGTAAGTGGTCATATTTGGCCACAGGCTTCCCTGCATTATTCTGCGGACAGTTGAGACATTGTGACACCACGGCTTGGGCAGCTGCAGCGAATCCCTGTACATATCAGGAATGGCACTCAGCATGTACCATGCCTCTTTTACCTGTTTGTCCAATTCCGTGTGGCGCCAGGGTCAGTAATTGTAGGTTGGTTTTCGGCCAGATGGTGCAGTCATCCGGTTGGATAAGTACCTGTCGGGAGGGCGGGACATTGTCAAAAGACTAATTCAACTCCATATAACCCGAACCATCTGCACTGCACTTATCAATACTTTTGACACCATTTAAAAAAAAACTCAACTGAATTCCTCAATCAGTACCTTCCTCTAACAAATCCGTGATGACTTAACTTGCCTTTTCAAGTTTTGATTCATCTTCAGAATTATTTCCAATAATTTCCCTTCCACTGATGTCAGACTATCTGCTCTGTAATTACCTGACCTATACATGCTGCCCTTCTTGAAAATATCGACCATATTCGCTCTCCTCCAGTCATTCTGCACTTCACCCGTGATCAGTAAAGTATAAAACATATCCTCCAGGGCCCCAGCGATCTCCTTTCTTACCTCCCAAAGTGGCCTGGGGAATATTTTGTTGGACACTGGGGATTTCTCCACCTTAATGCCCGCCAAAACTTTTAATGCATCCTCTTTATTGAACTTAACATGTTTTCGAACCTCACAATCCCAACTGAAATCACTGAATTAATTTGAGACATTGCCTGCTTTCTCTGTCTCCATGCACAAATTGTCCTTTTGGTTTCTGGCAGGCCCCACTCTTTACTTGGTAACTCTCTTCCACTAAACCTAATCAGATAATTATTTGTGGGATTTCCTTAATAGTGTCTGCCAACGACATTTCGTGCCCATTATTTGCGCATCATACTTTGCAAACCCCTGCAACTCTCTGTAACCTTGTTTTTTTTATTGCGCTGTACTATCTTTATCAAACACGCGATACCACAAAATCGCAGGAGTTACCATAATTGACATTCACGTTTTGGGGTGCAGGCTGACCCAAACGTTTCACTGTATCACTTTGAAATACTTCCTCTTTCCGAATATGAATGCAAATGCAAGTAAGTCCTCCCAGTCGATGTTTGGCAGATCCTGTCTATTGATAGTGGCAATGGCTCGACACAGTGATAATCTAATTATTATTGGGCTAACCCAAATATGAGTAATTCCCTTCTTGACTCCCCTTATCCCTTTCCATATCACTGAAACTTAGTGTTAGTGTCCCAAAACACCACAGAAATCCTTATACCTGTCATCTTGCCCAAAACCTACAGCCCACTCCGTCTGCACCACCCGACCTTACCAACGTGACATCTATGTACCTTCCTCCAAACTCGCCATCACAAGATATCACTGTGAACTTCTCTAGTCCCTACAATACTCCCCCGACCTGTTCTACAGCCCCTCATTTCATCGAGACTTCCACCACAGTACACAACACTCTGTCTGTGGAAAGTCCTGCAGCTTTTTGAAACAACCCTTCATTTGTGTAAAGTTCTGAAGTCCCTTGAACCCTTCGCTGGATCCGTAACTGTGCCCACTCTCTTTAATCTTCTGTATATCTGTGACTTCCGTCCTTCGCTGTAATGCCCCTGACCTCTGTCCATCTTCACTCACTACTCGCCTTTCTAGCTCTCGAACATTCAGCAGACACCAAAATTAATCATTTATCTGAAACGTTCTTTTAATTGTTGTAACAAGTTCCATTCCCTTCAAGTACATCTGTATATAACTGAAAGCAATCCATAGAATCGTTGGTAACTCGGAAACCTCACCCACTTTGCGTACTAGGTACTTTATCCAGTCTTGAAAACCGTATGGATCTCTGTAATTGTCTGGAGAATTCGCATCCATCCCTATTGCTGAAACCTACTCCAGTCCGTCCATTGTATACCAGCTATCGAGCCATCTCATGTTTCTGAATATATTCTCCTCTTGTTTCGATTACCCCCGTGAACGTTGTGACCTGATTAATCTCTGCAATTCTCTGTACTATCAGAAAGCGTTGTAGCAGTGTGGTTCAATGTTTAGCAATAGAGCCTCACAGCACCAAGGACCTGAGTTTGAAACCAGCCTTGGGCAACAATTTGTGTGTACTTTGCATGTTCTCCACCAGACTGTGTACATTTTTTCCGGTGCTGTGATTTTCTGCCACAGTCCAAAGGTGCACGTTTGGTGCTGGCCATCATAACTTGACCGTAGACTTCAGGAAAGTGTAGCTTAGGTGAGTTGACCACGAAAAATGCAGGGTTTAATGAATAGGTAGTGGTATGGTTCTGGCTTGGATTTTCTTCAGAGAATTGGTCTTGACTTGTTCTGCCGAATGACTTTTTTCCACACCGTGCATATTCAAACCAAATCTTTGTCCGGACGTGTCAATCACCACTCTACCTTGAACCTTGCCTCGTCACCAATAATCTCTGTTATCACCTGCAGTCACTAAAACAGCTCTTGCCTACAAATATCTGGTTAACTGTCACCTCTTCCTGCACTTTGAATCCTTCCTCTAACTATTGTCATTCAGTACAACATTCCCTATCACTGCTTCCTCCTTAACTCCTAGAAACATTGACATTTCTGTAAACTCGTCCGGTTTGTCTCAACGTCCCTTCAGTTATGTGCTAACACCTGCTCTATATCACTAAAGTAATTAAGTTTTGATAACCCTCATTAATATAACTTCTCGCCAGCCTTATAGCACAGGCTATCCAAATAAGCTCTTCCCAACGGGAGACCGATCACTGTCGGGTAATCCCCTCCCATTCCCATAATGCATTCTCTATGAGCTTCTCTGCAATCCATGAAACACTCCCTCACACTGTCTGTGTCAGTGTAACTACTCCAGAAACACAACCTTCCCCATCTGTGTAAATCCCTCCACCAGTCCATTTCCCTCTCAGCTCCGTCTAACAAGACAGCCATCCACACCTGCATTCACTTTTCATTTCTACATCCCTTCATATCTGTGTAACCTTCTCCATGAAAAATGTTTCAGTGTCTTCAACTGTTCCTATCAGTGTAATCTCTTATAGACAAGAAAACTCTCCTAATCATTAACTTTCTCAGGCCACGCAACCATCATTGTCTGTAATCTACTCCTGCCTGAGAAACGTCCCTCTCTGTACAAACTGCTCCAAATCTTCAAACCTCCATAACCTCCTATTGCTAATACAGCCCTCCCTATCTATGTAACTACTTCCAGTCACTGAAACACAACCCGTCTGTGGAAATCTCACAACCATCCTTATCTGTGTAATCCTCTCAGGTTCCTGCAACACTCCCGAAATCTTCAACACACTTCAATGCCTGTGACTCGCCCGATCCAGTTCCAAAAAGACTCACGATCTATGTAACATCAACCCTCCCAATCACCTACCGTGACGATGTAAGTTCCTCCAGTCTGCCCATCCATCTACTCATTTCCATAATCTTCTCCAGCTCTTACACCCTATCTGTGTAAACGTCACACTCTCCAACATCTCTCGCTACTGCACGAACTTCCTCCAGTGTGTGCAATTCTACCTTATCTGAGAAGCTCTCAGCAACAAGAATTGTGGTCACTATCTCTCGAAAACAGTGTCAGAGTCCACACCCTCCATATCTAAATAACCTGCAGAACCTAAACCTTCCTGTATCTATAAAAACATCAGTCACGACTACCCTCCATATCTCCGTTTGTTTTTCCAGTCTATTCATCCTTCTTAATCTTTGTAATCTGCTAAGATCCCTAAAGACTCCATGCCTGTGCAAACCAGCCCTGCCCTAAAAACATCCTTATTTCTACAAACTGTTCCTTCCCTCCCCACAAAATGATATTCAATAACACCTGTGGAGCCGACATTTCTCCACATTTCCACAACCTCCTGTGACATTATGTTCTCCTCCTTATGAAACCATCTCCCGTCCCCACAACCCTCTCAATCAGGGTCGTCTGGTCAAAATCAGACCATTACTGTCTTTGTGAGCTCCTCCACTTCTGTCAGTTCTTCCCATTTCTGAACCTTGTTCAGACCTCATAACCTCCAAATTTCAGAATACTCTTCCAGCTTTTGCAAGCCCTCCATGCCTATGTAAAATACTTCAGTGCATAAACTCTCCCCATCTCGGTAACCTCGTGTAGTCATAACAGAACACCTAAGCTGTGAAGCTTCTCCTGTCCCTAGTATCCTCCCTCTCTCCTCAAACATCTTCATTACCACGAAACTTCACAAATACCTCCTCATTTTGGTATTGCAACCCTCCGAAAGGCTGCAAAATAATCCCGTCCTGATATCTCTCCCAATTCCTGTAACGTCCAGCACCATTCAGTGTCCTTCTGGGGAACATTGTTGTGCAAGGATGGTTTGAAATCCCTGGTCATATAAAGGAGATAGGAAGAGTTGCAGAGTCTAGGGGGAATGTACAAAAGGATGAACGGACATGGATACTGAGAGTTAGAGTTGTGTGATTCATGAAGCCTGCAGGATGCGAAACAATAATGGGTAGTGGAACCTGAAGTATGTTAAAATTTGAATCACAGATTCTTCTGATCGGAATATGGGTTTATTTCTTTCCGTAAACCATAATATTGTTCAATCTTTTATTGAGTTTGAAACTGATTTAGTGAAAGCCATGAGACATAGAACCGGAATTAGACCATTTGGCCCATCGAGCAAGTTCATCCATTCAGTGATATCATGGCTCGTCGATAATCCTCGACACTTCTTGCCATCCTTTGTCCCGTAAACTTCGTTTCACTGATTAATTTACATCTGGCCATCTCAGCTGTAAATATACTTAATGACCCAGCTGCAATAGCACTCCAGTAAGAATTTTCAGAAGGATAAGATTTCTGAATACTTGTTAGTCGATTGTAAAATATGGCAAAGGCAGCATGGGTTCATCAACGGGAGGTCATACCTGACTATTCTGTTAGATTACTTTGAGAAGTAAACAAACACCTTACACCCAGGACAGCCAATGAGCATTATCTTTCTCGACTTCCAGAATGCTTTGGACTAGGTGCCGCACAGGATGCTTCTGAGTGAGGTGATGGACTATGGTGTTAGAGGCCAGGTTCTAGCAGCGATAGAATCTTGGCTATCTGGCAGGAAGCAGAGATTGGAGATAAAAGCATCTTTTGCAGAATGGAATCTGTTGACCAATGGTGGTCTGCAATGGTCAGTGTTGGGCCAACAGAGTTTCATTCCAAACATGAATGATCTCCATGAAGGAAGTGAGAGCAATCTGGCTAAGTTTGCAGATGATACACGGGTAAGTGGAGGAACAGGTAGTACTGAGGATGAAGGAAGGCAGCAGAAAGATTTAGACAGTTGAGGACAACGTGCAAAGATGTGGCAGTTGGAATACAACGTTGGAATTGTGTGGCCATGCACTTTGATAGTTTAAATAGAGACATGGCATATTCTCTAAATGGGGAGAAAACTTGTAAAGAGAGTCCAGTCCAGGATTCTCTGAAGGTAAAAAAATGCAGATTGATTTGGTAACTAGAAAGCAATTGCAATTTTCTTCTTCATCTCAGGAAGACTAGAATATTAAGGCAGGGGTGTATTTCTGAGACTTTAAACAGACGTATCAGGTCTCTGGGTCGATACGTGATGGAGTTTGGAAGGATAAGGAGATATCTGATTGAATCTTACAGAATACTGAATGGCCTGGACAGAGTGGACGTTGGAAAAATGATTTCACTGGCAAGAGAGACTAAGATCTCTAAGACAACACTGTAGAGTAAATTGAAGCTTCTATGGAAAAGAGATAAGGAGAACCCTCTTCAGCCAGAGAGTGGGGAATCTGTGGAGTTCTTGTCATAGAAGACTGTCGCGGCCATACTATTGAGTAGATTCAAAACAGATCGATAGTTTCTTTATTGCTCAGACTATCTGCTCTTCAAATACAAGCCCTATCTCTGCTGCCATTTTTAAACAATGGAACCACGTTAGGGATCATCCACATGTTCTGCACTTCGCTCGTGTTCTTCAAAGTATTAAATATATCCGTCACAGTCAAGCAATCTCCTCCCTTATCGCCCATAGCAGCCTTGGATACATGTCTTTGGGCATTGAGGATTTCTCCATCTCTACGCCTCTGAAAACTTTTAAAACCTCCTCCTTATTGATCTTTATATACCCTCGAACCTCGCCATCCCAACTGAAATGCCGGTCCACAATGTTTTTCTCCTGTGTGAATACAGATGCGAAGTATTCATTGAAGACCTCACCTACTTTCTCTGGCTCCAAGCACAGATTGTCCGTTGGTTTCTAATAGGCCCTGTACTCAGCTGGGATTCCATTGGCTTTCACTGTACTAATAAATTACCCAGTGGATTTTCCTTAACAATAACTGCCATGGATATTTCGTGCTCATTCTTTGCCGCTCATTCTTAACAACCCTCTTTCGCTGTCTATTCGTTTTTCGGGTTTCACTTTTCTTTATTACAGTATATTCTGTTTATAAAATTCACAATATCACTTCATCAGGATTCGCTGGACCTGCTGCCTCTGCCATTCACTCTTCACGGAACACACTGTCCCTGACTTATCACTGAATCAGTTTAAAATACTCCCACTGCAAATAGTCGCTCAACTGCAAATAGTCGCTCCGAGTCTATGTTGGTCAGATTGTGAAAATGTTGTTAGTGATAATGTTGAGTGCTCGTGATAATCTAATGATAATTGAACTTCCCCAAATTTAAACACGTAACTTCAGCACAATCCTTTTCTATTTCCATAATGATACCGAATCTTAGATAATTGTTGTCACTATCCCCAAAAACCAACCTAATGCTTATCTCTGTCATCTCTACCTACATTCCACCCTGTCCCTGTAACAGTCTCCAGCTCTTACCAAACTCTCTCTCTGTGCACCTTCCTCTAGACTCTACAGCACATGATAACACTTAACCTTCTCCTCTCCCTGCAGCACTCTTCCATCTTGTCCAATAGCACCTCACTCCCTCTAACATTCTACCAGCAATATAAACTTCCTTATTTGTAGAAACCACTCCAGTCCCTACAGTTTTTTTTCTGCCAATCCTCCATTTGTGTGAGATTATGGAGCCACTTGATCCTTCCCTCGATCAAAGAAGAACAAGCCATCATTCCTTCGCCAGCTGTGGGGTGGCCAGTCTCTGCAATTTTCTATATCTTTGTGACCAACTCCCATCACGACTAGACTTCTTAACTCTGTAACCTCCTGCAGTTAATAAAACCGTCCATGAATGTGCAACATCCTCTTGATTTCTGTCACATTTTCCAGTCACTACAACTCTGCCTTAAACCTTGGCTATCGGAATATCCCTTGCTACCTGGGAATGCAGAACGAATCCCGATCATCAAGGCCCACGGGGAAGTCTTGTATCTACCTTGGGAATGCTCTGTTGACGAGAGGAGATATTGATGAACAGATCCAGCACTGCCTCCAGTCTGGTAGCAGAATCTTCGGCCGTCTGTTGGAAGGGTACTCTAGGCCAGCATCATCAGCTCCAATACCAAGCTCATGGTATGCAGAGTGTGGTGACTCCCATCCTCCTACATGTTTCTGACACGTCGATTGTCTACAGTGGGGACATTGAGAAGCTGCAGCAGTCAAATCATCGTTGCCCGTGTAAGATTCTGTTAATCCCCTGGCAAGACATACGCACCAACACCCACGTCCTCGACCAGGCCAACATCCCCAGCATCAACGCACTGATACCCACTCCCTTGAATGGCTCCATTGTCAGGTTACTTCATAACCATGACCGACAGGAAATTTCCTAAGCAGGTGCTCTACTCCTAGCTATGAATTGGCAGGGGACCCACTGGTAGACAGATGAAGCGCTACAGTGATACCTTCAAGACCTCACTGGGGAAGTGCAGAATTCCTACCGACAACTGGGAATCACTGGGCCAAGAATGACCAAAGTGGTGGAGGAGCAATGGAAAATGTTCATCACTTCGAGACTTGATGTCGGGGACAAAGGGAAATCTAGCAGAAAACATAACAAGGAATATCTTGCAACATGAACACACCATCCACCCCCTCTCACCGCCCCTTTTTGCACCAAGTGTAACAAAGTCTCGAAAACCACATCGGTCGGTGCGGCCACCTACAGATTCCCCTGCGAGTGAGCTGGACTTATTATCTTCTGCGCCTCACTGGCAATGTGATGATTAGATTGAAAGATTGACTTTCATCACTATTATCCCAGTGTCTTTGTGAAAAATTCCAACAATTCCTTATTAATTATGAGAATGCGAGGATTGCAGATGATGGAGATTAGAGTCAAAATCGTGTTGCTGGAAAAGCACAGCAGGTCAGGCAGCATCCGAGAAGCAGGAGATCGACGTTCCGGCCTTGTAATTCAGTGTCTGACAATGTAATACTGTTATGGGGACTTAACCCTGTCCTTCTACATCTGCCTTACGACCTTTATTAACCCAGAAATTGACTTCCGACTGATTCATAATACGAGACAACACAATCTCTTGGCAATTCATGTTTTCAACCAAAGTATGAGATTTCCCCATGATGCTTCCCATCCTGCCTGACTTTCCACAATGTTCTGTTGTCGTGAATATTAATGCCATCTCTTTATATTCATCCTGGGACAATGTCTGCCTGATGGTGATTAGACAGAAATCACAAATCACAAATTTACCAGATTGCAGATATTTCACTGATTGAAATTAAGAAACTGTAATTTACTTTTCTTTTACTTTTCCACTAATTCCTGACAGAAACCTGTTGGCGGATAAACAATTTTAGTTAAACTCAGTCCTTTCCTGTTTCTTTCTGTTTGTCTCAGCCACATCCCCATGGTGTTCATAATTTCAACGTTTCTCTTTGGACTTGTGAAGTTCCTTTCAACTGAGCCCTGTCCCTCCCTCTGTCCTGCATAGTCCTCGTCATATGATTTACCAGGACACTGGTCCCACCATAGTACCAGAGGAGCCAATTCCAATACAATTACTCAGAAAACCCTGAGGACTATATCAGTGCTCATTGAATCCGAACCACTTATGATGACAATATTGTTTGATACTGATACCTTTCTACTGTGGTGATATCACTCATTATCTCTCACTGTGCTACCTTTCACAGTGTGAATTTAATTTTGCCTCCATCAGTGATGCTTGCTCTTGCAGCTGGTCTGAGATCCTGAGCCAACAGCATTCTCCGCTCCAGAGAGACAAGGCAGCACAGACCAGGGATGTAGAATGGGATTTTTGGACTCAGCGTCATTCTATATATGTAGTCCTCACTGCATCAATCTAATATCTGAGTCTGCCTATTTCTCTTCATCCTGCAGGTAATCAGGATGTTCCTGACTCAGCAGAATTCAAAACTCCTGTCTCGGCCATCACCCCATTGAAGACGATTGTCAGCCAGGGAGAGATGGAGGTGGAGAATTGCAGCCTTCAGTAAATCCTGCAGCCGGTAAGATCATTCACGGAAAACAGCAAATTCACAGAGCAGTTAGTGGCCTTCAATATTCAGACCGGAAGACAGGACAGAGACACAGTGCTAGGCAAGAAAGAGAAACATTTTAGGTTTCGTTACCACCATCTTGCGAGTGTCTCGCTGTCACCTCTCCTCTCCTCGTCCTCACTGAGACAGCACAGGGGATCCTAGCCATAAATCCTGTCCTATGTTGTCTTGGTGAGCTCTGTCACATCCTCTAGATCTTTCCTGTTTGCAACCTCCCCTCATTGGTAGAACGCTCTCGATCTCTGTTAGCTTCTCCAATCCCCAAAACCTTAAACCCTACACTTCTCTGGAAGATCCTACCTTCATATATCGCTGTAGCCCCGACAGTCCTGTCTATCCCTATAAGCCCCTCCTCCCAATACAATTCTTCATGTCTGTATGTACGATTCTTTCAGTATGTGACATAACATGTTGATGGTTTATTCAGAAATTATAGCGGTATGGGGTACATGGAAACTTGACTGTCTGCTTACATAATTGGCTAGCCCATAGAAGACAGAGGATGGTAAGAGATGGAAAGTATTCAGATTGGGGCTTGGGGACTAGTGGTTTTCTGCAAGGATCTGCTCTGGGACCTCTGCCCTTCGTGTTTTATTTTAATATAAATAAATTAAATGTGAATGTGCAAGAGTGCGTTTGTAAGTTTTCTGAAGACACCTAGATTGGTGGAATGGTGGATAGTTTGGAGGACTGTTGTAATTTGCAACGGTATATTGACAGGATACAGAACAGGGCAGAGAAGTGGCCGATTGAGTTTAATCTGGAAATGTGTGAGAAGAGGGAAGGTCTAATTGGAAAGCACATTCAAGTTTTAAAGGCAAGATTCTTGGCAAAGTGGAGGAAGAGCGGGACCAATGTCCATTGATTCCTCCAAGTTGCCACCCAGGTTGAAAGGGTTTTTAGGAATGTGTATGGTGTGTTGGCTTTCGTTAGGTGGGCATTGGGTTTAAGAGTGGTAAAGTTTTGATGTAGCTCTATAGAGCCCTGGTTAGAACATACTTGGAATATTGCATTCCGTTCTAGTCTCTGTCCTCTTCATTACAGGAAGGATGTGGACGCTTTAGAAATGATATAGAGGAGATTTACATCGATGCTGCCTGGAATAGAGGGAATTTCTTGTGAAGGAAAATTAAGGGAGCGAAGGTTTTTTTTATCTTATTAGTAGGAAGAAGGGAGGGGCGCATTGATAGAGGTGAACAAGGTCATGGAAGATGTAGACAGAGTGAATAGTTAGAGAATTTATCACATTGCAGAAATGGCTATCGAAATTGCCTATAGTTTTAAGGTGATTTCAGGAAGGTTAAGGTGAGTTTTCAGAGTTCGGTTGGCTGAATTGCATTGTCAGCGGTTGGAGAGTCAGATATAATAGCGACATTTAATAAACTCTTAGTCGCATTAATGATAGTAAAATCAAGGGTATGTAGGCTACTTTCATCTTAGAGGAGGATAAAGGCTGTACTGTTCCGTGTTACGTGCTCCACGTTCCGTTTGGTAGAGAGGGTCATCAGTTCAGAACAATGAAAACGTATACGGAATTCAGGAATAGCTAGTCAACTGGATATAAGTCTGGTTAATGTTGGGAGACAGAGAGGTTTTGTCATGGCATGTATGTCATGAATCTTGGACCAGTGTCTTCAATAATTTTAACTCCAGGAATAGTGTCTGCCCCCAAAACCTCCTCCCTTCTCTTCTGAATCCCTACATATTTGCAAGTACTGCATTCCAGACTAATATCCTTATCGCTATAACTTACTTCAGTGTCTACAACATGCCTTATTTCAATAGTCTCTTCCTCCATTAACTAGAGACAATTATGCAGCATAGAAAGAGAACATTCGAATTAAAAAGTCCATGCTGACCACATTTCGTGAACGAGTTGCATTTGCCTGTGTTTGAGCCATATCCCTTCCGACCTTCTTCTCTAGACGTACCTGCCCAAATGTCTTTTAACTGTTACCATTGTACTTTTTTCTACCACATCTCCTGGCAGCTCATTAAATACGTGCTCCATCCTCTGAGTGGAAAATCTTCTCCTCCAAGCCCTTTAAACGATTTCCTCTCTTACTTATGATTGATGCATTCTAGTTACGGACTGCCATTCCTGGAGTACTGTCCTTGGCTATTCATCTTACCTATAACCTTCATCGTTTATTAAATTTTAAAAGGTCACCCCCTCAGCCATCTACGCCCAATATAAATACTAAGGACAATGACACAAATATCTCTGTCACTACTTTGCCACACTGTTCTGGGATACACTTGATCAGGACACAGGCCTTTCTCTATTTTTGCGTTTAACACCTCTAACACCACCTCTTCTGTAATGAGGTCGCTTTTCAAGCCATCACTGTTTATTTTCATTTCTTGTCCATAGTACGTTCTGAAATGAAATATTCATTTGATGTCTCTCCCATCACCTGTGGTTCCATATATGATGGCCTCATTGTTCCTTGAGGGGCTCTGTTATCTGTCTCGAGTTTTTTTTTTCAATTGTATGCATTAGAATCTATTTGTATTCTCCTTAAACTTACCTGTCAAAGCTATCTCATTCAACCCAATTTTGTTTTCCAGCTTATCTAGCCTCTTCCTGTCAGTCAACCAACCCCCACCCCCAAAACCACTGCTCCCCGCCACCGCCCCCGCCCCCCTTAAAACATTTAGTGATTTATCCTCCCTGGTTTGTGTTAACAAAATTCAACACCTGAAGTAAACTCCATCTTTAATTCCTTGGCGCATTGTTCCAGTTGATCAAGATCGCCTCCGATAACTTTATTCATTGCCCACTATAAGACTAATTTTCGTATCTATAAACTTACTAACAATGACTCGTATAATCGGAACCATATAAATGATGCACAACAGTGAACCAGCACAGATCTTTCTGGCAGTCTGAAGGTCACAGGCCTGCAGTCTGAACATCACCCGTCTGTCAATATCCACTGTCTCCCACTTTCAGGGCATTTTTGTCTCGCTCTCCCTAATCCCATGTGATCTAACCTTACTAACCAGTGTCCCACTTTTTCCCTGTGAAAGGCCTTGCTCAAGTCCGTGTAGACGACGTCTACTCCTTTGCCGTCATCTAAAGTTTTCATCACCATTTAAACAATCTCAGTCCAGTTGTGAAACAGTACTTTGTATGCACACAACAGTGCCGATTACCCCATATCAATCCATGCCTTTCCAAATGCATGTAACTCCTGTCCCGCAGTCACTGTGCAAACGTGTTCTGCCACACACTCCTCAGTCCATTTCCCGACTTTGATTTCCCAGCGCATGTCAGGTTTACCATTTTTGCCAGTCTGGACATTTATATCATGATGCACTTAAGCAACTGCTCTCATCCAACTCTGAAAACTATGGCAGTCCCAGTCTAGGTTTTTAAAATCAAAATCCCCGACCAATACAATACAATTATTCTTATAGATACATGCGATTTCCGAAATATTTGCTTCTCATTTTCCCCCGAATATTGGGGGCCTTTAGTACAGTCATGTCAAAATGATGACCATTCTAATTTTTCAGTTCCACTAATATAGTTTCACTGGGCGATCCCCAGGAGTATCCTCTCTAAATACGGCAGTGGTGTTATCGCCGATGAAAAACTCCCCTCCCCTTCCGCGCTTGACTCTGCTTCTATCCGCTCTACAGCAGCTGTACCCTGTAATATTGAACTCCCTGGTTTGACGTCTCTCAGCTATGTTTCTATAATTCCTGTGATATCCTGGTCCCAAGTTTCCATCCATGCCCTGAATTCATATGCCTTACGTTTCGGGCAATTTGCATCAAAATAAATGGCGCTTAATTCATCAGCTTCCCCTCATTTTCTGCTGCGTTCTTGTCTGCCTCTTCCCTATTTAAATTTCTTTATTGAATTTCTTTCCCAGCCTCAACGATCAGACTATACCCTGTGACCACCCCTCTCACTGTGAACAGCACACTCTCTTTTCATATCATCAACGAACCTACTAATGATACGTTAGTCTTCACATAGGAGTTATTAATGCACATAATAACCAATAGTAGTTCCTGCACAGATCCCTCTGGTACATCCGTTGTTGGAAGAATTTCAAACACCAAAACGCCTCTCCACCATTTGTGGATGCATTTGCCGACTTGAGTTGGAGTCCATTGGTCTCTTGGACCAGCTTTCCACGTATGACATTGCCAAAGTGCTTAATGAAATCCATATAAACAAAATCATCTGCACTGCCCACATAAATGTTCTCAATTGTAATTTCAAGCAAAAAGCTCAGCTGAATTTAGTCGAGGATCTTCTTCTGCCTTTCCAAATGTTGATTCATCTTGTCCCTCAGAATTGTTTTCAATAATTTTCTTCCACTGCTATCTGACTAATTGGTCTGTAATTGCCTGTCCTATACCTGCTATCCTGCTTGAACACAGGAAACATATTCGTTATCCTCCACTCCTTCAGCACTTCACCCGTGGACAGCAAAGTATTAAATATATCTACCAGGGCCCCAGCGATGTCCTCTCTAACCTCCCATAGCAGCCTGGGATAAATTTCCTTGGACACTGAGATTTGATCACCTTTACGCCTGTGAAACTTTGTAACACCTCCTTCTGTTTGATCTTATCATGTTCTGTACGGTTACTTCTGCTGCATTACAGACAACCTCACCTTCCCAAGTGAAATACTATGTAAAAAGTTATTTTGTCTCCTGTGTGCGTACAGATGAGAAGTATTCGTTGAAGAACTCATCTACTTCTTCTAGCTCCATGCAAAGATTGTCTCTTTGGTTTCTAACAGACCTCAGTATTTAACTGAGAATCCTGTTACTTCAGATATATTACACATTGCGGATTTTAGTTCACAGGATCTGCCAAAGATATGCCATGACCATAGTTTTCCACTCATTCTCATGGATACCCTTTCACTCTCTGTACTTTTGGCAGGGTTCGCTTGTTTTGATTGCACTGCATTTTCTTTATCAAACTCGCGATATAGCTAGATCAGTATTACCTGGAATTGTTGCCGTTACTGTTCACTCTTCAGGCAAGGCACAGACGCTGACTTCTCAGTATCATTTGAAAATACTCACACTTTCTGAATAAAGACCTAACTGCAGGCAATTATCCCAGTCTATGTTTGCACATCCTTTCCAATGAAAGCAACGCTGATACGAGACTCTGTTGTGAGGGGTGCAGACAGCACCTTGTGTGGCTGCAAAAGAGAAACCAAGATGTTGTGCTGCCTATCAGTGCCAGGGTCAATCATATCTCTGAACGTTTACAAAACATTATTTAGTTCGAGGGGGAACGGCGAGAGATCATTGCACACATCAATACACATGACATAGGTAGACAAAGGGTTGGGGTTCTGTGAAATGCCTATGGAGATTACGTCAAAAAGTTAAAAAGCAGGAACACATGGGCAATGAACTCCAGATTACTCCAGTACAATGTGGCAGTGAGGACAGAAATAGAAAGATATTCCAGATAAATGTGTGGCTGAGGAGGTGGTGTACGAGACAGATTTTTCAGTTCTTGTATCATTGGGATCTCTTCCGTGGTGGAGGTGACGGGTTCAAGGGGGACCGGTTGGAATTGAATCAAAGCGGCTTTAGTATCACTACGAGGCGATTTACTAGTGTTACGTGGGACAGTTTAAACATGTTTGGCAGGGTTTGAGATTCTAAATAAGAGACGGACCATCGCTCAGTCAACGGAAACATACATCAGACACAGAGAAATAATTTAGTCTTCAGGGTATTCATGGATACATGGAGGGAAAAGGCTTCTCGTTTAAACGGCACTTATTTCAAAGCATGAGGGCTGACTGGTAAGATAGAAGAACTCAGAGAATGGATTGGCTCTGGGGACCGAGATATTATCGCCATAACAGAAACATGGCTGTTAGAAGGGCAGGTCTGACTGCCCAGTGTTCCAAGATACGGAAGCAAAAGCTGTGACAGAAGGATAAGCAAGTCAGGAGAGGGATTTGTCATTTTGATAACGGAGGACCTAGCAACAATGCTCAAGAGGATACTCTTAAGGGATCAAGAAATAAGGCCATATGTTTCGAACTTTTATTGAAGAAGGGATGGTCGCTTTGTTGGGACTGCATTTTATATCCCTAAATAGCCAGCGAGTACAAGAGGAGCAGATGTGAAGAGAGATTGCAAGTACCTATATAGAAATAATAGAGTAGTATTGATTGGAAATGTTTTACTTCTCCTGGATTCACTGGGACACCCAGAGGGGAAAAAAGGCCCTTACGGAGCAGATTTGGCAAATGTACCCAAGAAAGTTTCCTAAATCACGTTGTAGAGGACACTTCTCTACTCAGGCGGGTGTAACACTGGACCACCCCTCAGAAAGCAACGTCGGGCAGGTGACTGAAGTGTCAGTCAGAGAGCTGACTTTGGGTCCAGTGAACACAAACCCCTCAGTTTCACATAAATATGGAAAAATGATCAGATACGTGCGCAGGTTAAAATGCTAAACTGGAACAGGACTAGTTTTGGGGCCATTATGCAGGATTGAGCAGAGGTCGATTGTGTGAAGTTTAAAATCAGGTTGTAGTTCAACAGGTTTTAATTGGAAGCACGAGCTTTGGTATCGTTGATGATCATTCCAAAATATGCAAGAATTAATCTATATTTATTTAATATCACGTACCATGACAATGCAATCCTGTTGTTATAAATTCCGTGTCTTATGATTGTGCTCCACAACCATCCGATGAAGAAGTAGCACTAGTAATTCGAAATAAAGTAGCTGGTCTTTAACCTGGTGTGTGTGTTTTTAAGTTTGTCCATCCCAGTCCAACACCAGCTCTTTGACATCATGGCTACCATCGATTGAATGAGTGTGTTTGAAGGAAGTGGAGTGACTAGAAAATGGGACGCGTTTAAAAGTGCGGTCAGGATATTGCTGTTCAGGTGAAGGGAAAAGTTGGAAGGTTTAGGGATCGCTGGCTGATGACTAATGCTGCGGTTTTTTTTTCAGGAAAAAGGAGGCTTGAAGCAATTCCTACCTCCGTAGCCTCTTCCAGCCGTAAAGATACGATCAATCTGATGAGACCCGACAAACCTCTCAGATCCTTGCAGAACTCCCGATCTGTAGAATTCAGTTCAACGCTTCTCACTGCCCCGATCCATTTTCTTTCAAGACCCACTATCTATGTAATATCATTCCTTTGCTACAACCCACTCTGTCAATGTAAACTACTGCAGTCTCTCCATCTATCTACTCACCTCCATAATCTTCTCCATCTATGTCACCCACCACGCAAACCCTTCCCACTTTAATCAAACTGGTGGAGGTCACTAATGCTCCCTTATCTGTGAAACTGTCTGCAAATAATATTGCTGTACTTATCTCAAGGAAAAGCTGTCTCATTCCACACCCTCCATATCTAAAATGGTAGAACCTAAGCCTTCCTATATCTATAAAAATGCACGTATCTGTTGGTTCCTCCAGTATATACAGGCCACTTTATCTCTGTGATCTGATTCATTCATCTAATACACTCCCTGTCTTTGTAAACCACCCCATCCTACGAACATCATTATGCCTGTTCCATCCAAACTTCGCCATCTGCATGAACGTCTGTAGGCCCTACAACTCTCCACATCTCTGTATCCTCCTTGACTATATGGTCCTCCCTCCCTGTGAAATCTACTCCAGTGCCCACAACCCACCCATTCTGCGCTGTCTGCTCAAAATATGCCCATTGTTGTCTCTTTTATCCCCGACACTACGAGACGTCTTGCTTGTCGTGCTTCAAATCCTATCCGCTCAGCTTCCCGAAACCTCTTTCTGCCATTGTCACCCTCACTATTCAGAACATAGAACAGTACAACACAGTGCAGACCCTTCAGCCTTCGATGTTCTGTCAAAGGTTTATCCTCATCAAAGATCAAACTAACCTACAAGCGTTTCATTTTGGTACCACCTGTGGGCCTATCCAAGAGATATTTAAACGTTGCTAATGTGTCTAACATTACCACCACCGGTGGCAGTGCATTCCATGCCCCCATCACTCTCTGTGTAAAAAAAATTCTGACAAATCCACTGAACATTCCTCAAATCACCTTAAAATTATGCCGCCTCGTTATAACTGTTTTCACAATGGGACACTTGTGTGGCTATCTAGTCTATCTATGCCTCTCAACGTGTTGTACATCTCTATCTAGTCACCTCTAATCCTTTTCCGCTCCAAGGAGAAAAGCCCTAGCTCCCTAAACATTCTTCCTCAGACATATCGTCCAGTCCAGGCAGCATCCTGGTAAATTTTCTCTGCATCATCTCTAAAGTTTCCATATCTTTCCTGCAATGTGGGAAACCGAACTGAACGTAATATTCCAAGTGTGTTCTAACCACCCCTATATAGAGTTGCAGCATAACCTCTTGGGCTCTTAAACTCAACCAGCTAATGAAAGCCAACAAACCATACGTCTTCATAACGAATCAACGAATCAACATAGGACTTTGATGTACCTATGAACGTGGTCCCCAATACACCTCTGTTCCATCACTCTGCCACGAATCATGCCTATAAACCTGTGAAGTATATTTTTTCTGCAGAATCCTTCAATTTTAAAGCCACCCTACATTCAGTCCCGACAACACATGAATTGTAAAAACTCTACACGACTCTGCAATGCTCCTTTGTTCTGTATCCTTTATTATCATACACCCTGACAATTACTGAAGTCCACTTTGCCGCTGTAATATTCCTAAAGTCAGCAGAATCCTCCAATCCTAATGTCTCTCCCTATTTTTGTAACACCCTCCATTCTCCTGTGTCCTTCTGGGGAACCTTTCAGTGCAAGAAAGAGTTGTAGAGTCCGGGGCACGGATCAGAGATAAGAAGGGATGCAGAACCTGGAGAATGGTTCAAATGTCGGAAAGAACGTGGATCCTGCAGAAGCTTAGAGGTAAAGGGGTTCATAGAACCTGCAGGATGGAACCAAGCTGGAATGGATCGTGGAAGCTGAAGGATGTTGAAATTTGAATAACGTTTTCAAATCAGACCATTGTAAATGCTAGTGATCTAAACTGGAGATGCTAATCAGAATGGCTGACAACAGCATGAGAACCCCAGGCTGGCAGATATGCATTCAGATGCAAATCTATTTGTCCATTCTGTCTGCGTGCCTTTCACTGACCTCGTGCAGCTCATTTGACTCCAGTTCTGCCTGACTGACCAGAGCTCACTTCTTCAAAGCTTTCGTTTGGACTGTGCTTTAGTGTTGCATTCCTTTGAAGTGGCAGTTTCGCGAGACGCAGGAATTGGTGAATTTCACTTGTGCGAGAAAGAAACCTTTATAATTGCAAAATGGGAAGACTTAAGAAATGACATAAAGTGAGTCCAAAGGCATTAAACAGCATTCCTGTTAGGGTGAAAGAAAAGGCTTGCAGGTGTAGGGAATGCTGGATGACTGCAAAAAAATGAGGTTTTGTATCAGAAAAAAAGGAAGCATATGCCAAGGATAGATAGGAGAAATCCAGAAAATCCTTAAAAGAGAATAAATGCAGTCGGAGTGTACTTAAGAGGGAAATAAGGAGGGCAAAAGGCAGGCACGAGTTAGCTTTGTGAAAGGGAGTTAAGCAGAATCCAAAGTGTTTTTTATTTAATAAGTATGTTCGAAAAGGTTCCCCATGGTGGACTGATTAGCAAGATTAGATCTCACAGAATATAGGGAGAACTAGCCATTTGGATGCAGAACTGGCTCAAAGGTGGAAGACAGAGGGTGATGGTGGAAGGTTTTTTTCAGGCTGGAAGCCTGTGACCAGTAGAGTGCCACAAAGATCGTTGCTCGGTCCTCTAAGTTTTGTCATTTACATAAATGATTTTGATTGGAACTTAAGAGGTACACTTAGTAAGTTTGCAGATGACACAAAAATTCGTGATGTAGTGGACAGCGAAGAGGGTTACCTCAGATTACAACAGGATCTTGGTCAGATGGTCCGATGAGCTGAGAAGTGGCAGATGGAGTTTATTTTAGATTAATTCGAGGTGCTGCATTTTGGGAAAACAAATCTTAACAGAGCTTCTAGACTTTCTGGGAATATCCAAGGGAGTGTTGCTGAACAAAGAGACCTTGGAATGCAGTTTCATAGCTCGTTGAAAGTGGAGTCGCAGAAAGATAGGATCGTGAAGAAAGTGTTTAGTATGCTTTCCTTTATTGGTCAGAGTATTGAGCGCAGGAGTTAGGAGGTCATATTGCATCTGTATAGGACATTGGTTAGGCCACTTTTGGAATATTGCGAGCATTTCCGGTCTCCTTCCTATCGGAAAGATGTTATGAAACTCGAAAGGGTTCAGAAAACATTTACAATGAGGTTGTCAGTGTTGGTGGATTTGAGCTACAGGGAGAGGCTAAATAGGCTGGGGCTCTTTTCCCTGGAGCGTCTGAGGCTGAGGGGTGACCTTATAGAGGTTTAGAAAATTATGAGAGGCATGGATAGGGTAAATAGGCAAAGTCTTTTCCCTGGGGTCAGGGAGTCCGGAACTAGAGATCATAGGTTTAGTGTGAGAGGGGAAAGTTATAAAAGAGACCTAAGGGCCAACGTTTTCACACAGAGGGTGGTACGTGTATGGAATGAGCTGCCAGAGGAAGTAGTCGAGGCTGGTACAATTGCAACATTTAAGGCGCATTTGGATGGGTATATGAATAGGAAGAGCATGGAGGGACATGGGCCGGGTGCTGGCTGGTGGGACTAGATTGGGTTGGGATATCTGGTCGGCATGGACAGGTTGGACCGAATAATCAGTTCCATGCTATACGTCTGTATGACTCTATGACAAAAGAGTAATTAAGAAGTGAAACGAACCCCGCAAAGATCAGCAAGGCAGTACACGAGCGGACGTGGAGGAGATATTAAAAGAGCACTGTGCATCTGTGTTTCCTGTGAAAAGGACATGGAAGATATAGAATGTGGCTAGAGATTTTGTCATCTTGAAAAATGTCCATATTACAGAGGAGGACGTGGTGGATGTCTTGATATGCATTAACTGGATAAATCTCCTGTACTGATCAGGTGTATCCTCGAACTCTGTGCGAAGATAAGAAGGTGATTGCTGGGACCCTTGATGAAATATTCGTATTATTGATCGTCGCAGGTGAGGTATTGAAAGACTAGAGTTTAGCTCACGTGATGTCAATATTTTAAAAAGGTGGCAAGGAAAAGCCAGGGAACTATAGACCGGTAAGCCTGTCGTTGGTGGTGGGCAAGTTGTAGTAGGGAAAACTGAGCGACAGGATTTATGTGTATTTGGAAAAACAAGGACTGATCAGGGATAGTCAGCATAGCATTGTGCAGGGGAAAACATGTCTCCCTATGTTGACTGATTTTTTTTGAAGAAGTAGAAAAAAGGCTTAATGAGGACACATCAGTGGATAGGAGAAAGTGAGGACGGCAGATGCTGGAGATCAGAGCTTAAAAATGTGTTGCGTTTTCCAGCATCACG
Organism: Hemiscyllium ocellatum; assembly: GCF_020745735.1. Lineage (NCBI taxonomy): Eukaryota > Metazoa > Chordata > Chondrichthyes > Orectolobiformes > Hemiscylliidae > Hemiscyllium > Hemiscyllium ocellatum. The sequence continues at coordinate 110,942 of NW_026869210.1, read as the reverse complement.
TTGCTTCGCAGTATTAGATGTCATGGAATGCAGGGAGAGCTATCCACTTGGATACAGAACTGGCTCGAAGTTTGTTTTGGAGTATTGCTTTTTAGGTTGGAGGCCAGCGACCGGAGGTACACCACAGGGTGCTGGGTCCACTGATTTTCGATATTTACATGAACGATTTAGATGAGAACCTCTGAGATATGGTTCCTAGGTTTGCAGATGACAACAAAATGGAAGGTGTAGTGGACAGTGAAGGAGGTTCCTTCAGAATGCAACCGGTTCTTGATTAAGTGGGCCAATGGGCTAAGGAATGACAAATGGAATTTATTTTCGCAAAATGTGAGATACTGCACTTCGAAAAAAACAAATCTTAACAGAACTCATCCATTTAATGTTAATGTCTGAGGGAGATTTGCTGAACAAAGAGACCTGGGGTGTGTGTGTTCGGAGTTCATTAAAAGTAGAGTCGCAGGTAGATAGGAAAGGGAAGAAGACATTTGGTATGCTTTCCTTGAATGGATAGAGCATTGAGTATAGGAGTTGGGAGGTCATGTTGCGAATGTGCAGGCTACTGGTTGAGCAAAGTTTGGAACATTGCATGCAATTCTGGTCTCCTCCCTATCTGAAAGATGTTGTGAAACTTGAAATAGTTCAGAAAGGACAAAAAGCCATGCTGCCAGGCTTGGAGCAGTTGAGCTACAGGCAGACGCTGAATAGTCTGCGGTTGTTTTCCCTAGAGTGTGAAAGGCTGAGGGATAATCTTATAAAGGTTTATGAAATCATGAGTGACATGGATAGGATAAATAGGCAAGGTCTTTTCCCGGGGGTGCGGGTGGGGTGGGTGTGGGGTGGGGTGTGGAGTCCAGAACTGGAGGGCTCAGGTTCATGGTGAGACTGGCAAGATAGAAAAGGGGTCGAAGTGGCAAGTTTTCCACGTAGAGTTGTGCGTCTATGGAGCTAACCGAGAAAGTGGTGGAGGCTGGTACAAACATTTAAAAGACATCTAGATGGGTGAATGGATAGGACGCGTTGTGAGAGGTATGGGCTAATTAAGGGCAAATAGGATGAGATTAGTTTAGGATATCTGGGCAGCATAAACGAGTTGGACCGCTGAGTCTGTTTCTGTATCTCTATGATTCTCAATATTTTCTACTGTTCGTGTGTAGTCATACATTTCAAACTCTTTACCCTGTTTATAGAACATAGAACATAGAACATAGAAGGATACAGCGCAGTACAGGCCCTTCGGCCCTCGATGTTGCGCCGACCGAGTCCTACCTAACCTATACTAGCCCAATAACTTCCAAATGCCTATCCAATGCCCGCTTAAATGAACATAAAGAAGGAGAGTTCACCACTGATACGGGCAGGGCATTCCATGAACTCACAACCCGCTGTGTGAAGAATCTACCCCTAACATCTGTCCTATACCTACCACCCCTTAATTTAAAGCTATGTCCCCTAGTAACACCTGACTCCATTAGCGGTAAAAGGTTCTTAGTATCTACCCTATCTAAACCCCTAATCATCTTATACACTTCTATCAGATCTCCCCTAAACCTTCTCTTCTCCAATGAGAACAGCCCCAAGTGCCTCAGCCTTTCCTCATAAGATTTTCCTACCATTCCAGGCAACATCCTGGTAAACCTCCTCTGCACTCGTTCTAAAGCTTCCACATCCTTCCTATAGTATGGCGACCAAAACTGCACACAATACTCCAGATGAGGCCTCACCAGAGTCTTATACAACTGCAACATGACCTCAGGACTCCGGAACTCAATTCCTCTGCCAATAAAGCCCAGTACACCATATGCCTTCCTCACAGCACTATTTACCTGGGTGGCAACTTTCAGAGATCTGTGTACATAGACACCAAGATCCCTCTGCTCATCCACACTACCAAGTAGCCTACCATTAGCCCAGTAATCCATCATCTTGTTATTCCTACCAAAGTGAACGACTTCGCACTTAGCTACATTGAATTCCATTTGCCACATTTCCGCCCAGCTCTGCAACTTATCTATATCCCGCTGTAACCTACCACTTCCTTCCTCACTATCCACAACTCCACCGACTTTTGTGTCATCCGTAAACTTGCTTATCCAGATTTCAAGTCCTTCCTCTAGATCATTTATAAAGATAACAAAAAGCAATGGTCCCAAAACAGATCCTTGTGGTACACCGCTAGTAACTGCGCTCCAAGATGAACATAATCCATCAACTACTACCCTCTGTCTCCTTCCAGCCAGCCAATTCCTAATCCAAACCTCTAATGTATCCTCAATGCCATACCTCCGAAGTTTTAGCATTAGCCTACCATGGGGAACCTTATCGAACGCCTTACTAAAATCCATATACACAACATCTACTGCTTTACCCTCATCCACTTCCTTAGTCACCTTCTCAAAGAACTCAACAAGGTTTGTGAGGCACGACCTGCCCTTCACAAAACCATGCTGGCTATCCCTGATCACGTTATTCCTACCCAGATGTTCATAAATCTTATCCCTTACCATTCTCTCTAAGACTTTGCCCACCACTGAAGTCAGACTCACTGGCCTATAGTTACTAGGGCTATCCCTACTCCCTTTCTTGAACAATGGGACCACATTCGCTATCCTCCAGTCCTCTGGTACTATTCCCGTTGACAATGACGACATAAAAATCCAGGCCAATGGCTCTGCTATCTCCTCCCTAGCTTCCCATAGGATCCTGGGGTAAATGCCATCAGGCCCAGGAGACTTATCTATATTCATCCTTTCCAATATTCCCAAAACCTCTTCCCTGCATATTTCCCGGGCATCCATTCTAATTATTTGTGATTCCATATTCACATCAGCAGCAGTGTCCTGTTCCTGAGTGAATACTGATGAAAAGTACTGATTTAATGTCTCTCCAATCTCCTCCGCCTCCACACACAACTTCCCACTACTATCCTTGACTGGACCGATACCTACCCTAGTCATCCTTTTATTCTTGACATACCTATAGAAAGCCTTTGGGTTTTCCCTAATCCTACCAGCTAAAGACTTTTCATGTCCCCTTCTCGCTTCTCTTAGCTCCCTCTTTAGCTCCTTCCTGGCTTCCTTATAACTCTCAATCGCCCCTACTGAACCTTCACGCCTCATCTTTACATATGCCGCCTTCTTCCCTTTCACAAGGGACTCCAATTCCTTACTAAACCACGGCTGCCTCACAAGGCCCTTTACACCATGCCTGACTTGGCCAGTTCTCCTCTCTAATTCCTGTTATTAGCTTTGTTTCTGATTTTCGTTAAACTCCATAATTTCTTTGATTTCCACTATACTGCAATTTCCCAGAGGATCTCTCAGTCTGACATCACTCCTTTACTCAATTCATCATCCAATGATCGATCTGAAACAGTTATGCACCGAGCCATTTGCACAATATGTGACCTGAACCCTATTCCAACATCTTCTCTGTCAGTTTAAAGCCTTGAACGTACACCTACCGGCATGATTGGCCAGTGCACTTGGCTCAGCAGTGGTATTTTCCTGGGATGTCGATATTTTGGGCTAAAAAGCATTTCATGCCAACCCTTAGCTGCCCTTGTCCTGAGTATTTTGCTCGACAGTTTCAGAGCACAATTGAGAGTCAATCCCGTTATTCTGGATATAAAGTTGTATTGTCGCCCAGGTCTGCTGCCTGTAAACGATTTCCATCCTTAAAGGATATAAAGAAGTCAGGTCGATACACATGACACCAGCATTAAATTCTGGATGATCAGTCCAGTGAAAATAACGCTAGGCCATCACCTCTCCCACTCGTAGCTCAATCGTTACCGAGTAGTGATGCCAGTGCACCATGAATCCAATCCCCATGAATCGTCCTGACCATTGTTTGATCCTGAAATCTTTCTGCGCTATGATTGTATCACTTTTGTTTCTTTCCATGTGGTATCCCTCACTGTGTGGATCTAATTGCTGCCTCTGTCAGCGCTTCTCTCTCTTCCAGATGGCCTGGTATCCTGTGCCAACAGAATTCTGGACTTCAGAGAGGCGCAGCAACACAGGTCATTAATGAAGATTGGGATTTTCCATATCACTGAGGGACTCAGAACAATTTTCCATGTGTAACGCTCACTGCTTCAGTCTAATTTCCAATTCTGTCTATGTTGCTGTCTCATGTAATATTCTCATGTTCCTGACTCAATAAACTTCCCAACTGCCGGGTGCTCCGTCCACCATCTCAGCCAGAGTACAGGCAGATCTGCAACCTTCAATATCTCCTGCAGTGAGGTCAGAACGCTCGATATATTTGAACTATTCCAATACCGACTACCACCCCGTCGCTATAAATTGCTACAGTCTGGATGACATGTCTTATCTCTGCAATCTCGTCCACCAACCCACCTTATCACTGTAATCTCCCACAGTAACTCTATTCCTCCCTAGCTCTGTAAGCTCCTCCTGTCACTCCAAAGGTCCCTGTGTAAGTAACCTCCTCAAGTCACTCCATCCACAGTGCTGGTAGCATGAGCACGGCTTGGAGGGCACCTTGGAAATTATGGTGTTCCCGTGCAACTGGAGTTTCTGTCCTTCCAGAGTATAGTTGTTCCGTGTTTGTGAAGTGCTGTTGAACAAGCCTTCCTGAGTGTCCTCAGTGATCTCTTCGCATGATTATTAACTTATTCATTCATTCACTCATTCATTCAATCATTCATAGACATGAACATTGATGGCTGAGCCAGCATTTATTCTTGAATTTGAGTTGTGCTGAGAAGGTGGTGCTGACGTGCTTTCTTGAGCCACTGCACCAGCCTTTTGAACTTTTGTTATCTGTGTACCCTCCAGCAGTCGCTACAACATTATTAGTGTCCAACTCTCCCCTTTATATATGGCATCCTTCTCTACCTACAAGTCTTACAGTTCCTCACATAATCTCACCTCCTCCATTCATTTCTGTGGTGTTGGTTTCTCGAATTTTAGTTGATCTTGTTTAAACCTCTGATTACCTATAACTAATTCCTTTCTAAATTTGTAACTCCTCGGTATCTGAAACCTCCATATCGCTTACACAAATTAAAGCACTGGTTCCCCTCCTTAAATGTTTATGAATTACACAGGCTAGATATGTTAAATTGGTTACTTCGCCCTCGTTATCAATCTCAGCTCTTTCAACCCAACTATCTCAGTATTTCGTAATGCTCCCATTCTTTGAAACTCCTTATGTCCTGAGTGTCCTTGAACACCACCTAATTAAAATCTACATTCTCCCTATTATTGCATGTCTTCCAACTTTATAACATCCAACAGTCTCCAGAACCTGCAAAACTCCTTAACATCAGTTTGCATTTGTCGATTCTTCATGTCTCTGTAAGCAGCTCATATAAAGCCCTCACGACTCCAGAAAGCACTGGCACAAACAAGCCACCATCACTCTCTTTCCTTTGCCTTCTTCAATGTCTGCAACTCTCATTCTTTCTTCTAGAAACCTGCTTTAGGGATTGCCGGTCTGCCTAGCTCTCGAGATAACCTGGTATATCACCAACAGCACGATAAATCACAGTAACACCCCCTTTCCCCTCTAATTCTCCTCTTTTCCACTGTCTTCCAGGCACAAGGAGATCTTGTCGGCGAGCAGGAGGATTGCGATGTTATCGATCTCATATGAGGTTTGAGGCCTCCTGTTTCCTGGGAGTCACAAATGCAGAGAAACCGAGAATGTGCAAGAGAGACTTGGAGAATATACATCAGCAAGGAAAATCAAAGCCGACTCCGACTTGCAGTTGTAGCACAGCCGGATACTCTAAATCAGTACTGAGTAACTGAAGGAGTGACAATGTGAGGGAACAAATTGTAGCAGGAGCCTGAAGCGAACGCACAGCTGCGAGTTATAAAGGCAGAAAAGTGGGAGGAGAGAAATCAGTAATGAGGATCTAGACCAAACGGTACCTGGGACTCACAGAGATGGTGACCATGTGAGGGAGTAGACTGGAGTGGGAGCTGGCAAATTATACGTACCTGGAAGACACAGAGACTGTGACGCCAGGAGGGCTCAGAGTGGAGTGGAAGCTTGAGGATTACCCGTACCTGGGACTCACATCAACGGTGACCCTGCGAGAGAACAGAGTGGAGAAGGAGCAGATTGGTGAGGGAGCTGGGCGATTACATGTAACTGGGAGTTACAGAGATGGTGATCATGTGACGAAGCAGAGTGGACTGGGAGCTGGAGGATTACCCGTAGCTGGGAGTCACAGATATACCTTTCTTCTATTGGGACCTATCTGCACTGAGATTGCAGGCAGTGCAAGAGACATCATAGAAAAAAGTTATAAGTTCATCGGCTGATTAGAAACTGTTATCAAACACTGCCTCTATTTGATATAAGTTAGCAAATTTACTTTTTAACTTCTGAAAGACAGCTTTATCTCAGAAAATATGTGATAAGTCAAATTCTGTGCCAATCTGATGAAATAACTTCAGGAAGGTACTGTTGGATTTAGGACTTAACCTTAATGATATTTCCCCGCTGTTACCATTATGCTGCGGAATTAGTTAAGGAAGACTAGGTATGTTGCAGTTTCAAGAGACGGCAGCACTTATTTGTGAAGTATAAAGTCTGTACTGTTGCATTGAGACGTCACAGCCCCTGCTGGTGATCCATACGACCACCAGGTCGTGGAACTCAGACAGCGGCTGGAGACCCTGTGGGACATATGTGATGCTTAGGATCAGACATGCCGGCCTGGAAAGAGGAAGGGAATGATAACTTTTCGAAGGTGCTGTCTCCTCAGGGAATGCAATTAGAACCTTATTTTCGGCGCTGCAAGCCGACTAACTGTCCAGGAGGGGAGGGAGGGAGGGAGAAGGAAGGAGGAGCAATAGTCAGGGAGATTCAGTAAGTTGAAGGGGATTCCACGTTTCTGTGACTGGTCCGGAATACTGGGGTCAAGAAAGTCACTGTGTGTGCAAGACATTCTTGTGGGAGCCAGTGAGCAGCCAAAGGTCTTATCCATGTTGGGGGAAATGACATGGGTATGTGGGGTGAAGTGGTCTGAGAATCAGGATATAGGGAGCTAGGTGGACGGTGAGCGAGCAGGACCCCAAATGTAGCAATTCCTGCAATACCCCTTGCGCCGTGTACAAGTCAGAACAGACCTCGGAGTTTTAGGTAAATGTGAGCGTGGCTGACTCGATGATGCAGCAGGAAGGGCTTCAGATTCCTCAGACATTAGGACTGGTTCTCTGGAAGGCAGCGACTCTACAGGCTGGACGCGGCACCAAGTGACAGGGCTGAGACTGAAGTCGTTGTGGTGCATTTGGAATGGTATGAAACTAACTTGGCATGTGCATAGGATAGAAAAGGAATATTCGAGGAGACTACCGGGATCCACAAAATGTTTGGCGATGCAGATGGTCCTAATTTGCACCAACAACTTTAACAGTGGGAGCTGGAAGAAGATAGAAAGTCTAAATCTTAGGTACTCCGCATGGGCGTGAATACTCAGATTCTGGGGAGTTACAGATGCATATTCGTCTGTGGAAATCGGATGTATTCAAAACCGACAGCTGACACAAGCATTGGCAGGCATACGTGTCGAATATTGCTGGATATAAATTGTTCCGAAATGATCGAAGGGAAGGGAAACTTTGAAGCGTAGACATTTTGGTTTGTGATAGAGCTGGTTCCTGAGTTTGATAGAAAAAAAGGATATCTCCACCGACATCATGAATGTGTCTGGAGCTACAGAACAATAAGTGTACAGTTACACTCTCAGTTAAAGTTTGTAAGACACCAATCCTTGTAAAAGACGGTGAGAATAAACGTGCAGGGCCATGTGACAGCCATTATAGCACTACAGAGTAATTATGTAGAGACACTGTAATTATCCAGATATAGATGAGGATAATGGTCGTGCAAGGTCATGAGGGGCGAGTGTTCTGGATTGCATTGAGGAGAGATGACTGCAGGAGGATGTGTCCAGCCCAAAAGAGCGTGTACTGTTGGACCTGCTCCTTGGAAAAGAGGTGGGGTAAATGGATCGAGTGTCAGTAGAGGAACGTTTTGAGGTACGGCGATTATTTTACTCTGAAGTTCAGGATGATGGTAGAGGATGGTATGTAAAAATCGAGAGTGTAAAAAATTAGTTGATCTAGATCAGCTAATGTGGCAAGAATGAAAGGGGCAAGGTTTGACTGGAACTGGTGGGCGGCACGGTGGCACAGTGGTTAGCACTGCTGCCTCACAGCGCCTGAGACCCGGGTTCAATTCCCGATTCAGGCGACTGACTGTGTGGAGTTTGCACGTTCTCCCCGTGTCTGCCTGGGTTTCCTCCGGGTGCTCCAGTCTCCTTCCACAGTCCAAAGATGTGCGGGTCAGGTGAATTGGCCATGTTAAATTCCCGCTAGTGTTAGGCAAGGGGTAAATGTAGGGGTATGGGTGGGTTGCGCTTTGGCGGGTCGGTGTGGACTTGTTGGCCCGAAGGGCCTGTTTCCGCACTGTAAGTAATCTAAGTTAATCCAAGTTGATCAGAAAAAACGAAACTGGACAATGGGTTACCTTCAAAGAGGAGATGGTTTGGGTCAAGAAAATCAATGTTCCTCAGATAGGAAAGACAGGAGAAACAAGCCCCAACACTCCCTGTATGACAGAGAAGAACAATGAAATCGGTGTCAGATACAAAATCGAATTTGGAACCAGTGAGAATGCTAAGAGTTCATGGGGGAGGTGGTAGAGCAGGGGCAATTATGGCAAAATTGAGAGCCAACATAGAGCTGCCCCAGAATCCTCGGTGGGCACCTCATTGTGAGCTTGTTAAAAGGGGAAGACAGCTGATTTGATTCAGGAACGAGGTTTTAAACCGTGAAAACGTTTTCTGTGAGTGGATAGGATACACTTGGAAGTGTTGTACATGAATATTCAATGCAAACATTCACGAGGGAATTGAATGATTATTTTGACTACATATAATGCGTAAGGATATGGAGGAAGAAGGAGAACATTACTCAGCAATGATTCAGTTGAGTAGCTGGAGTCAACATGATCGGACAAATGACATCCTCTGTGCCATAAGACCTCTGTGTGGTTCACTGTAATATCGTGAGAGTCCTCTGAATGCAGCTCTATCCTATAACGATCCAATACGATATCGACACTCTCCATCAACAAATGCAGCCTTCCTTATCTTTGCAACTCATCCAGGCACATAATAAAACTTCTTCCTCTGGAATCTCCTCCAGCGCCCGCAATCTTCCATCTCGATGCAATCTTTCTCGGGTCCTGACAGCTCTTCCGTTCTCTGTAAATGCTCTGATCTATCCAAACCTCCCAATTTTTGCAATCTCTTCCAATCCACAAGACTAACAATGTGATTAAAAACCCTCCTGCTCCGACAAATCGCGTTACTTGCATAACATTCTCCTGCCACTACTGTGTTCTGCAACTTTTTCCAGCAACTGTAACTCTGCCCATCTCTTCACTTTCTCCAAGTCCTGCACATTTCCCTGTTGCGTAACGTCCTCCAATGGCTAAGCAGCTGTTTAACATCCTCTAGTCCCTGTAGCGTTCCAGATTCGAAAACCACATTCTGCCCCTACACAGCTCAGTGTATCTGCAAACTACACAAAATAAATCTCTCACTATCTGTGGAAACATTCCCACACTCCCTGTCTCTGTCATCTCTACCAGATGATAAAGCCCTCTACGCATCTCTAACCCTCATAAGCCACCTCATATCTCCCAGTCTCTGAAACTTGCAGCAGCTGATTCATCCCTTTCTACCTCTGTAAAGCCATCCAATGGACGTCCAATCCGTTTAAGCAAACCTCCTCTTATTAATTTTCCGCAGCACCGATGGAAGCTTTTCTTTCTGTTTTCTGCAAGCTCTCGATCTCAGCATACTCCACCCAGAACATTCGTTGCTATCTCAAACCTCTTCCAAAGGTATCAATCACCGCCCGTGCTTCTGTGACCTTCGGTAGGAGGAGAAAGGGGTTTTGAAACTGCAACTCTGCGGTTTTGAGGATGTTACAAATACATTAATGTTTGTCGAGACGATAGAATTTACTGAAGTGGGAAGGGTTATCGAACATAAAAGATGTTTCAGAGATTGAAAATTTTTAGGCACACAGGAAAGATTCTGGGATTTACCTGATAGACTTTCAGTTTCAATAAAGAAAATGCTACTGAGATGTAAATGCATACGCTCATTATCGAACCTGGAATTTGTCTGTTCTGACTGTGAGACTCGGGACTGCAATGGGCACCAGCGCTTTGCTAGGCACAGACTGTGGAGAGTTTCTGTCATCTTCCTAATGGATTGTTAACCCTCAATTCCACGATAGCTGAGAGCAGCTGACCATGTTCAGACAAGATACCGAGCCTGAGATCTTTCTGATCACATTGTTGAACTGATTTGCAGAACGGATGTGAGATGATATAAATAGATAACACACTGGTGCCTGTTCAGTTCGGAAAGTATTTACCTATTCGGTGTTTGGGTCTCAATATGATTCTGAACTGAAACAGTTACAGGAGAAATTACTCCCTGCAACAACACCTCCTGAATATCAATTATTGACCAGTGTTCAGCTCAGAGCCTCATTTCATAATATATTCTCACTTCCTGAAATGTTGCAATTGGAAAACACGGTTCAACTGATGTGAATTGATTTTGCATCATTGACCATGATCTGTGAAGGTATATAGTTCACTTACCCTGTCACTGTGTGGGCTCCATCTAAAGGTCTGATGGGTCCATCTACAGGGACATCTCCCCTGTCCCTGTCCCTGCTCTATGTTTTTTTTTGATGCAGGGAGATGTAGGGCTATATCAAGTAATACACTGTCTCGGTATCGTTTTCGTCAGGGTTTTTGGAGAAATTTCTCTCTTAAAGGCTGTTGTTGCTAAAATATTGATCTGGCTGGTCCACTTCCATTTTCACTTCAAATAAAACCTAAAACCGTCCTTGTCTTTGCAATCTCCTTCAGACCCGAGAACAATCCATATTCCTATAATATCCACAGGGATTACACACGTTCCTATCTCTGTAACCTAGTAACCTAGAGAAGTAGTATTGTATATGAATAATGGGATCAGAATTATTGCACTGCTAACTAATTTGAACCCACCTCCTCCCTGCCCTCTCCCCTCATCGGTGCAGATTGATCTTCTCAGGCATTGGTAAACTTTGAAAACTTCAGAACATAACTACAGAGATCTTGCTGAATACTGTCTGCATTGGATTAATTTAAACAAAACAAAACTCTTGGTGCGACTCACGAGAGACTACAGAATTTCAGGTGCAGATCTCGGCTCATATTTGAAATGTTCTGAGACTTCCTGCCTCAACTCCGCTTCCATGCTTGATTTCCAGATCCCTTCCATACATTGGGTGAAAGAACAACTTTCCTCAACGTGTCTATAATTACTGTATACTTCTATCCTGAAGTAGACCGTCTAAAATGCATCAGCTCGCCACTGTCCTGCCTTTTCTCTGTCCAAGTCTCCAACTTATCTATATTCTACTGTATCCTCCGGTAGTAATCCTCATTTTCTGCACCTCGCCCAATCTACTCACTGACTGCCGATCACAAAAGCACCCTTCCACCACTCCTCTTCATTACTTCTGTTTCCCAAAGATGGTGCCATTTAGGTCTCCGAGCTCCGTGTTTGCGTTATCAATGGTTGTTTCAAGTGTTTTTCAAGGCCAGACTATCTTCAGTTTCCAAAATCTTAAATGTGCTTCCTTTCTGTTTTTGACTGAGAACACCATTTCTCTTGTCATCAAAGTTCCCAAATCTTTCCATTCTTACCAACACTATCTTGATTACCAAATCTCATGTTCGTAAAGGCAATAACATCGAGAAGTTTATGTTGGGCTTCTCAGATAATTTTTCCAGATTCGCCACGTTGAGATCCCTTCAAGCTTCAATTCAAACTCAGAAACACACGCAAACATTTAACATCTATCTGTGGCTTCTTTTATTTGCCTTTTACGTGGCTTACTGTACTTATTTTCATTCTCTACGTTGAAAAGAAATCTTCTCAAAACTTTGCGATGTTTCATGCCAGTACCATTTCACACACACTGTTTGATTTTAAATTTCCTTTTTTGACTCGCACTTCTCCACGTTCCAAACTCCTCTCACCTTTCTGTATCATTAAATTCCCACTGTCTGATGTAGGCTTTCCTGTTTCAGCTGTGTGTTCGTAGACTTCCAGGAGCTCACGAAGAAGCAGCCTGACCCTTTTTACTTTGTGAGAACACATTTTATTGGAACCACTTTAATCTTCCCTCATAATACTTGTCACTGCTCTGAGTCTGATTTAAGTTCTCGTTCTTGTTTTCTGTTGACTTGAATGAAATCTATTTTCGTCATCATAAAATGAGATTGAGTCATCCCAAAACTCCAACTCGGAGTCTATTTTTGGCCTTTGCACCCCTTATGCTAGACTCAAGTGAATTATACTCACTATTCCCTAAATGCTGCCATTTTCTTCCTGATGGCAAGAGTACTGAGTATGGATGGTACTGACGAACTAGTGCCGTGGTACCCACAGCTGCTCCTGAATGGAGGGAGAGAGTGATTGTGAATGGGGACCAATCAAGTGGGCTGATTAGCGTTTAATCTTGTTTAAGTAGTTTTGGAGATACACTCATTCAGACAAATCAAAATTATTCCGTCATACTCCTGACTTGAATATCAGAGATTATGGACAGCCTTTGCCAAACAGGAGAGAAGTTACTTGCTGCTGGTTTCATTACTACTGATCTGATGTTATAAAATAGCATCAGTATAGTTTTGAATTAACCTGAGAATGTTAGTGCCAATGCATTCAGCAATGGTGATGTCTTTCGAAGTTGAATGGCAATGGCACATTATTTATAATTGTCATTATCTGATATTTCTGAGGTTCGAATGTTACTTGCCAATTCTCAGCCCAAGGCTATTGTACAAGCCTTGCTGCGTTTGGACTGATATTGTGATCTGAGGAGTTGAAAATTGTACACTCTTGAGCAAACCTCATTATATCTGAAAGTATGAAGGAGTGATCTTGCAGACAGCTGGTATTCCAAATTGCCTGCTGTTTTGTTCTTCTCGATGGCAGTGGGTTTAAAAGGTGCTGCCTAATAAACATGGATGCTTGCAGCTTGTACATGGTATTCACTGCTACTATTGAGTATCACTGGTGTGGGGGATGCGTTTGTGGAAGGATAGCAATTGAATGGGCTGCTTTTCTCCTGGGTTATTACTGGGATGTAATCTATCACAGCCTTTGGGGAGTCAGCTGGTAAGTTACTCACTGCAACATTCACAACCTTTGACCTCCTCAAGAAGACAATGCTGTTTATATGTCTCGTCGAGGGCAATTTATGGTCAATGGTAACACCGAGCATACTGATAAACACCGTGTGAGCGACTCAGTGGTGGTAATGTTATTGAAAATCAAAGAACGATGGTTTGGTTAATTATTTACGTGGCGTGAACATTATGTGCCATTTGTCAAACCAAACATGGATATTTTCTAAGTCTTGTTGCATTTGAAATGCGATGTTTCAGGAATGGGGGAGTCAGTGAACATTCCCACGTCTGACCCTATAGTGGAGAGCAGCTGAAAATGGTTGCGCCTTGGGAAATCTCTTTCGTGAGATTTGGTTCGAGAGATGTCCTCGAATTATGGAGACTGATAGCAATCAAAATTTTGCAGCAGATAATTCTATCCAGGAGAGCATTTTCCCCAAATTCCGAATCGCTATAATTTTGTACGGCTAGTATCCTTTTCCTGTTCCTTGGATGCTGCCTAACCTGCTGTGCTTTAACCAGCAACACATTTTCAGCTACAGGCTATTATTGTCACACACTGGCAAATGGTGTTTTAATGAGAGGTGTAATTAATCTCACTGCCCCTTTGGAAATCCGTACTTTTGAACTAAGCTTGCAATGGGGTCAGGAGCTAGGTGATCCTAATGGACACTAACTGAATGGAACTTAGAAAGTAATTGCTGATTGATTATATTATTGCTGACACCTACCTTCATACTTCCGTGGCAGACCATACACCGATGGGTCAGTGACAATGCAAGTTTCCTGATTTTTGTTTAAAGGATATACTTCAGCATTTTATCACATTGTTGGTAGATGTCAATGTTCTTCTGAAATGCAATAACGTGGCTGAAGATGTGGTAATCTCTGGATTTAAATCACAGTTTCCAGTCTCTCCAGACATTTTTTTGACATGGTATGGTGTGAATCGAATTGCCTAAAGGTTGTGGTCTGTGATGCTGCAGGCTACTGAGAGAGGCTGAAACAGATCATCACCTCAGCACTTCTGGCTGAAGATGGTTACAAATGCAGCAACAGATATGCTGTGCTCCCCCGTGACTGGCATTTCATTGTTGGGCAGCAACCTCCTCCATCAATGGTCTATTTCACAGTGCACTATTTTTATACCTCATGTGGCACGACCGCAGAGATCTGAACCAGTGATTGTTGGATCACTGAGCTCTGTCCATCACTTGCTGCTAATGCTGTTTAGCATGCAAGTCGGCCTGAGTTATAGCTGAAGGCAATAAGAGCTTCTCCAATTTGTCACCTCTATCTAGGGTCGGGATAGTGCTGCGCCCGCTATGTCCTCCTCAACTCTTCGGTAAACTGTGGTGGATCCTCGGTGTGATGTTCACTATAGAGTGGGAGGAATTTCCGACCATGAAGTTGTGGACTGCATGCGTTGTACAGAGAAGGATTCTGCTGCTGCCGATGGCCCATTGCATCTCACGGACGCTTCGTTATTAGTTGCGTGATCTGTTTAAAGTCGGTCCCATTCAGCACATGGGTTGCTACAAAACATAATAGAGAGTCCACGGAATGTGACCTTATCCCTTCTTCCCCTCAAGGGCTGTGCAGGGGCTGCTTTTACCAATATATTAAATGGAGAGGTGTATTTCCAGCAGGCAGATTGATAACGATGTGATCAATTATATATTTCCTTTTTATTGCTTCCCTCATAACCAGCCACAGAGCTGTCTCACAGCGACAGGATTCAGCATCAATGCTGAGCACAGTTTTGACCATATACCGAGGAACTGCGCCACCCCAAGCCTCCCTGTGTCCTGAAATTGCAGAGAACCTACCAGGGAAGATAGTGATGTTGCCTGCGACATTGTCTTTTCCGCAGGTTCCCACTTTATAGGCAATGTCTGAGTATCGTTTGATCAGCCTACGGGAAATATATTGTAGGATACTTCGACATTTTGTACAATGAAGAGTTAGTTTCAGTTTGTTTGTTACATATTTGAAATGAAACAAACATCTTTGTTTTTCAGTTGAAAACAACTGAAGTGAACAATAATTAAATTGCCAGTGTACACCTAAATATTACATAATTCTGTGACTATAGCAAACAGTGGATTGATGTTCAGATCACCGAACATATCATCTTGAAGTCAGCAAATCTGTTGGAAATGACTTTGAAAAAGTCTGAATTCAGCCACAGTATAACTGCGCCTCACCACTACCTCCAAACGAATGGCCTTCTCCAAAATCAATTCAGAAAGTTTCCAAACTGGAACAGAACAGTTTCGCAAACAATATATCATTCCAAACTGGTTAGAGACATACATGAACAACAGAGTGGTCATTATAGGGGACTTTAACTTCCACAATATTGACTGGGAATTCTGTAACTCTAGTACGTCGTATGGATCAGTTTTTCTCCAATGTATGCAAGAAGGTTTCCAGACACAATATGCCAAAAGGGCGACAAGTAAGGACGCCACACTGGATATGGTGCTTTGTAATGAACCAGGCCAGGTGTTTGATTTATCAGTAGGTGAGCATAATTTGGTTATGTTTAATTTAGTGATGGGAAGGGGTAGGTACATGCCATAAAGCAAGCTTTATGGATGGAGCAATGGCAATTAAAATGCGATTAGACATGATTTAGGAGGCATAGAATGGGATAGCAAAATGTAGGAGAAAGTGACAGTCGAAATGTGGAGCATGTTTAAGGAACAGATATTGCGTGTCTTTGATAGCTATCTCCTTGTCAGGCAGGGAGGAAGTGATAAGGAAAGGGAATCGTGGTTAACAAGATAAATTATTTCTCTTGTTAAGCAGAAGAGCGTGGCTTATCTGATGTTGGGACGAGATGGTTCAGATGAGGTGATGGATTAGCTAGGAAGTATTTAAAAGAGAAACTCAGAATAGCAAGGAGGGGAAATGAGCAGTCTTTAGCAGGTAGAATAAAGGAGAACTCTAACGCTTTCTATAGGTACTTGGGATCATGAGGATGACGAGGGTAGGAATAGGGCCAGTCAAAGAGAGAAATTGGAATTTATGTGTAGACCTTGTGTTGATCAGATAATTGCTAAACGAATGTGCCTCGTTTGATTTCACTCAAGGAAAGGAGGATATTGTTGAGAACAAGTCTGAGATACGGGCTATTTGACTTGAATGGATTGAGGTTAGTAAAGAGGAAGTATTAACAATTCTAGAATGTATGTAAGCAGATACGTTCTCTGCGCCAGATGGAATTTATCAGAGGATTCTCTGGGAAGCTAGGAAAGAGATGGCTGAGCCTTTGGCCTTGATTTTTGAGTCAGCCATTTTCTACAGGTTTAGTACCAGAGGACTGGAGGATGCAAAGATGGGCAAGCAGAGATGCCCCGGTAATTATCAACCAGAGGGCCTTATGTCTGATGCAGGAAAAGTTTTGGAAAGGATTGTAAGAGATAAGATTTATGATCATCTAACAAGCAACAATTTGATCGGGGGTGGTCATCATGGTTTCGTCAAGGACAGGCCGTGTCTCATAATCCTCAGGGAGTTCTTTGAGAAGATGCGCAACCATGTGGATGAGGGTGGGGCAGTTGACGTGCGTGCATATTGACTTCAGTAAACCTTTGATAAGGTTCCACATAGTAGGCTATTGGAAAAACGCAGAGACATGTGATTGAGGCTTTCTGTAAGAAGGTATCGAGTGGTGGTTGAATGAAAATCATAGGCCTGGAGTCCGATTACTACTGCCGTGCCACAATGACCTGTTTTGGGACCACTGCTTTCTGTTATTTTTATAAATGACTTTCACGCAGGCATAGGTGAATGAATAAGTAAGTTTGCAGACGATACAAAAGTCACTGGAGTGGTGGACACTGTGGAAGAATGTTGCTGGTTGCAGCGGGACTTGAATAAATTTCAGAAGTCTGCTGTAATAGGAAGAATAGCGGGAAGACATAATACTGAGTCAGTGGAAAAAATCTTGGCAGTGTGGATGTGCAGAGGTATCTTGTATCCATGTACATAAGTCGTTGAAAATTTCCTCCCACATTGGTAGTGCCGTTAAGAAGACATAAACTGTGTTCGGTTTTAATCTTAGATGGATTGAGTTCTGGAGTTGTGATGTCATGCAGCAACTGTATAATCGTTTAGTGCGGGTTCACTTGGAATAGTGTGTACAACTCTGGTCGCCCCATTAAAGGAAAAATGTGGAAGCATTGAAAGAGGTGCAGGAGAGCTTTATCAGGATGTTCTGGAGCGAAGGTCTTATGATGAAAGGCTGAGTGACGTGGGTCTGTCCTCATTGGAGAGAAGAAAGCTAAGAGTGGATGCAGCAGAGATAGACAAGATTATCAGAGGATTAGATAGGTTAGTCAGTGAGAGTATTTGAGATAACATCGGCTTGTATGCGGGGGCATAACTGCAAATTGAGGGGTGATTGATATAAGACAGATGTCCGAGGCAGAGTATTTGCTCAAAGAGTGATAACGGCGTGGAATGCCCTTGCTGTCAATGTAGTTCACTCAGCCAGATGAGGGCCATTTAAACAGTCCTGGGATCAGCATATCGATGATGATCGGATTTTTTTAGGGGAATGGGCTTAGATTTGGTCACAGGTCGGGCAAATCGTCGAGGGAAAAAGGCATGTTCTGCACTGTATTGTTCTATTTCCGATATGTTAAAAGGGAAATGCATGGTTCATGGGCTCGTTTTTGGTACAGACACAGTTCAACATTTGTAAAAATGATTTGCCAACAAACATGTCTTGCAAGTGTATCTCTTCTGGTATGCCACCTAAAGTTTATAATTCTGCACTTTAGACCCTATCCTGAATGAAAGTGTGATCAAGGTGATGGAAACCTGCCAGCACATTGCACCTTACATTGCAAACCGTTTAAACCAAACTCAGTGAATGACAACTGCACGACGTCAGTATCCGAACAGAATGGTGCAGTGACATTGGTGGGCAGCATAATCCCAGCACAACGTCCTTGAGTGTAACTTCAGCTGTAAATTTCTCTGTCAGTGTTTTCAGCATTGTTCTAAACATTAACAGCAATGTCTCCTTACTGAAGATCCAACGCCATTTAACAATGTCAACTTTTCGATTGTCCAATAAACACAAAAAACACTGATTTTTTCAGTTCACTTTCATTACAAGAATATGATGAAAACAGCGCACGAATCACAGTAAGCGGCGTTGAAATTATTAATCTTGTTACCACACCCATGGGCATTTTTTAAAAGTGTGAGGGCTTTGAAAAAATGCAATTATATTTCGTTATACTCATAATGCGTGCTAATATTCACACTCAATCATGTTCATGGCACCAACATGATTGTGTGTCTAAACATTCTCCAGTCAAATTTAAATACATTTTCCATTGCTTCTGTCTATCTCAGTTCAGTAATGCGGAATGTGAATGTCAGTGTCAGTGTGATGCCATGCTTGTGAAAGACTGATAGATTGTTTGAAACAGCCTATACCATCAGCTGTTCACAGCAAGCAAGGTACTGACTGGACCAAATCAGCCTGATCTCACAAGGCGCAAAACTCAGAGTCAAGCATTGGGCAAGTTTGGACAATAAGTTTCGTTGCAATTTATTAAGTGATTGGGCCATTATTTGTTTCCCATCCGTTATTGCTCTTGAGAAGGTGGTGGTGAACTGAAACATTCAACCACTACGTGCCATATGCTGTAGATAGACTTACAACAGCATTAGGGAGGGAAATTGAAACAGTGAAACTAAAGGAACAGCAATGTATTTTCAAGTAAGGATGGTGCGTGGCTGGAATGGAACTTGAACAAGTACCTGTTGCCATTGTCCTTCCTGATGGTTGGGGTTTCAGAGGTACTTTGTAAGGAGCCTTGGTAAATTTCTGCAGAGTACCATGTACATGCCAGGCATTGCTGCTACTGAGTGTCAGTGAATGAGGGGTGAATCTGCTCTCAGGCAGGTAAATAGGGGGTGGGGCGGAATATTCATTCTATATGCGTCTCATAGATGATGGACATGCTTTCGGAGAATCATGAAGTAAGTTATTTCTGCAGGATTACTGACCCCTAAACATTCTTTCATCCAATGAATTTATATGGGTAGAAATGTGTTGCGCTGGAAAAACACAGCAGGTCAGTCAATGTCCGAGACACAGGAGAGACACCGTTTTAGGCATAATCCATTCACAGGCATTTATATGGTCAGTCCAGTTCTGTTTACTGGCAATCCCCAGGATATTGGTTGTTCGAAGTTGATGGAATTGAATGTTGCACGTTATGGTTCAATTCTCTATTGGTCGAGGTTATCATTGCATGGATAGTGTGTAATAAAAATGTTAGTTGTCATTATTAAGTCAGGCCTGAGTAATTGTGAATAGTGTTGAACATAGTCCAATCATTGGCAAGCACCCCCCACTTGCGACTTTGTGATCGAGGGATTACCATTTATGAAGAGACTGAAAACTGTTGAGCCTGCGAAAGAGAACGCTCTTCTAACTCTCTGCGTGCGTCACTTCTTCTGAGCTAAGAAGCTTGCTTCAACTTCCCCCTGCTCCAGAATTATGGAACAACATTCCTGAACGGATCGTATTAAAATATCTTCCCGAAAGAACTCACTGAGGACTCGGTCAGCACAATCAGATGAACAGCTCGTTTCCAGATAAATGCCAACAGTGTAGGCTCAATTCCAGCACTGAATGAGGTGACTGTAAAGGAATGTCTAACTCAACCTCTCGCTTACTTGAGACATGATGACTTGAAATTAAACCACCACCTGTCGTTTCAGTCAAACGTGAGACCAACCCGATCATCCCGAAGGAGTATGGTGCCTTACCTTTGCTTTTCTGATCAATAGGCTTATCCCGTAACAACTCTCCTTGGAATTGCTGCATATTGTCCTAGAGTTCGGATGGATCCTCTCCACCAATCCCAAGCATCTTCCTTTCCACCAGTTATAACGTCAACCAGTGCGGAGGTTACCCTGAATCCGATTTACTCCAGTTGTACTATTAATCATGGACACTACACATGTTCAAATGAAGTCATGATGATGTTAATTGCAGTCACTCTCGTCTCACCTCCAGACTTTCGCTGAATATCAAACAAAATGTTCTTCATCTTCATGCCAAGGCTTCCATGAGATCACGGAATGATTGGCCCTGGCAGAGCCCAAACTTACGTTCAGTGAGCAGGTTGGTGGTGAGGAGGAGCCCCTTGATACCGCTTTACATGACATCTTCTATCACTTTACTAATGGTAGGGATTAAAGCAACGGCCAATCATTAATTGTCTGATATTTTGTCTGTGTGTACACAGGACACACTCGGATAATTTTCCACATTGTCTGTTAGGTGTCAGTGCTGTAGCCGAGCAGGAACAGCCAGAATGGCATGCTATCAGGGCCCACAGCCTTTGCATTGTCTAATCCCTCCAGCCGCTTGTAGACGCCACACGAAATGACTTGAATTAGCTGAGGACTGCCATTTGCAGTAAACTAAAATAGGTCATTCCATCGTCACCTCTGTCTGAAAATTATAGTGCATGTTTACGTCTTATCTTTTCTGTTATTGTGCTGGGCCCTTCCATGATTGAGGAAGGTGATACTTGCGGTCCCTACTCCTACTGCTTGTGACAGGATTGCAGAGATTAAGTCTGATTCGTTTCACTTCGAGCTGTTCATCAGTTGCACCAAACGCTATTTGGTGAGTAGATGGTCCTGTTTGGTAACCTCACCTAATTTTGAGGTCATCGTGTTGCTATTCTTGGCAGGTCCTCCTGTGTTCTCTTTTGAACAAGGGCTTACTCCCCGGTTTGATTATCAGGGCAAAGTGGAGCATTTGCGAGGCAGTGACAGTGAAAATTAGGCGGGTGTACAATTCTACAGCTGTTGGTAATGAGACGAATCATCTCACTCAGCTCAGTACTGAGTTACCAGATCTTTTCAAAATCAGCCCTGTGTAGCACGGTGAAAATGTCTCTCTCTGTCTGTCACACAGACACACACACACACACACACACACACACACACACACACACACACACACACACACACACACACACACACACACACACACACACACACACACAGTATTTGCAACCTAAAAATGAAAGTTTATCTCCAGAAATATTGCGTGCGGTGTTCACTGTTACCAGTACGGCCATCGATCAATGTATCAATGTGTCTGAAGCAGGTAGATTGGTGAGGATGAGGTTAAGGAGAAAGTGAGGACTGCAGATGCTGGAGGTCAGCTGAAAATGTGTTGCTGGAAAAGCGCAGCAGGTTAGGTAGCAGCCAAGAATCAGGAGAATCGATGTTTCGGGCATGAGTCCTTCTTCAGGATGAGATCCAGTATGTTTCACCCTCTTGGTCGTTCCCTCCCCACACGGTGCAGACGCAGTCTCGCAGCTTACCTCCTTTTGGACCCGACCTTCTCGATCAGCAATACTGCTGCTGAGCTCCTTTTGGTGGTGGTGTTGAAATGACCCACACAGTATACATTCTCCAGCTTTGTCACTCTCTCAGTACTTCCTCGAAGTGTAGCTCTCGGTGGAGGGACACTGATCCATCAGCTGAGGGAGTGGAGTAAACGAGAGGTTTCCGTGTTAGTGTTTGATTTGAAATCGTGAGACTGAGGGAGGTGAGGCAGCAGGGGGTTTCTGTGTCAGTGTTTAATCTGACCACATGAGTCTGAGGGAGGGGAGTCAGCTGGAGGTTTCTGTGTCCGTTCTTGATCTGACACCATGAGGCTGAGGGATGTGCGTCAGCAGGGGGTTTCTGTGTCAGTGCTTGATCTGGCACCATGAGGCTGAGGAGGTTGGCGGGGGGACGTTAGCAGGTGGATTCTTTGTCAGTATTTGATCTGACACTGTGAGGCTGAGGGAGGGGAGTCAGCTGGAGTTTTCCCTGTCAGTGTTTGATCAGACATCATGAGGCTGAGGATGGGGAGTCAGCAGGAAGTTTCCTTTCATTGTTTGACAAACAATGGTAATTAGAGCCATAGTCTCCTACAGCATGGAGACAGCCCCGTCGGCGCAAAGTTATTCATTCCGACCAAAATGTCCATCAATACTAACTCTGTTTACCTGCCATTATCTCGTATTCTTTCCTATCCATGTCTTTGTCCAAATCCTTTTTAAATGTTGTTAATGTACACACCTCAATCGCTTCCGTTGGCAGCTCCTTACATGTGTGTACCACCCTCTGTGTAAAAGAGTTGACCGTCAGGTTCTCTTTTATTCTTTCCCCTCAAATCTTAAACTGATGCCCTCCAGTCCTCGATCTCCAACCCTTGGAAAAAGACTGAGAGTGTTCGCCTACCAATGCCTGTTATGATCTTATACATTTGCATAAAAGTTTATGTCTTAATTAAATCTCCCCAACTTAATGTGCAGCCTGTGTATGACCCTTCACTGAAAGTGAGGTTGATCACAATCCCCAACAGCAGCTAGAACATCTTCCTTCTGAAACAGTTAGCCGTTGCCACCACCTTATAGAAAACCAGTGTGCATTCTCGGAGACGAAACATGCCTCCTTGAGACCTCACACAAAACATTTGGCTTCCATCCTCATGCTGGAAAATCACGTTGAAGTCCCACGCGTGTACCAGAAGCATGGGAGCCACAAGGAACAACATGGAGCAGTCTGTCTGTGCAGTCTTTGCTCCACATGTTTGTCATGTTATTGCAACAGTTGCCTCATTCTGTTTCTGTGTATGTGACTTGAGGAGCTGAATGACCTCCTCCTGTTAAGTTGTAAGTAACTCTAGGGACTGAATGGCTTCTTACTCGTGTGATTGGACAGAGACAATGGCCTGATTGCATTAATCCCTGGTAACTGTTTAACATCTCGATGTGCTGACTCGTGTGACAATGCCCTAAATTTAAGAAGTTATTTTGTCCTGGTTTCTTTAAAGATAGAGATTGAACTATAGTTACCAAGCTGGTTAGTTAACACCATTTGAGTAAATGGCTTGGCAGGACTTGGGTTTATTTTAATTACGTCTGAATAGGTGTCGTCAGCTCACACAGATTAGTATATGTGGGTTTTGGTTTATCAGTAACATCAGAAGTAGTTGGGGTCTCAACAGTGTTACAGCTTCAGTGAATGCCTCCTAGCTGCTAATCTGTCTAACTTTTCTCTTGATGCTGCGTTTTCCTTCGTGAATTGGAGAACAGTATGTGGCAATCTGTGTCTGAACTTTCTCTTGATGCTGTGTTCTTATCCTGGATTGGAAACTTTACGTGACAATCTGTGTCAGAATTTTCTTTTTTTTTTTGGCCAAGGGGGTTGTTTATGGGATGTTCCGATACTGGAACAGATAATTAGTAATAGTTCCTTCATCTCTTATTCTGTTAAGTTGTCCAATTGACTTAAATTATTCGAAATTTCACTTTCTTTGTTTTTATTTTATCTATAGTGTTGAAATAAGTTGTGTTGTGCTTCACACTGAGTAGTGTGACCATTCACATTGCATCTGAAACAGACACTTTACATTTCATTTAAATAAGAAAGCATTCGACTCAAGCCAACTGTCTTCAAATGTTTTTGAAGGGCTTTGGTCTAGTCTATGACACGAGACTTCTTCTTTTCCTTAGTAATAGGCTGGAGAGACTGAACTGGCCACTTCTGTTCTTCTCCAGTTGTGTCAATGGGCTGATTGACTTTCTCATATTCCAGTGAAACCTGCGTGAAGTGCCGAATGCTCTCTTCATTTCACTGTGGCAATATTCAAAGTCTAGTAGTAGCGTTACATGAATTTTACTGACACTTTAACATCATAAGCCTGATTGGTTTCCGGTTTATGCTGCACATGAGCACAGACCAGTTAAGGAGCTGAGGGGTCAAATTATTTTGAATATTGTAGAATCGTCAGCGACAATTTCTACTTCTGATTTTATGGTGGGAAAAGGGACGGGAGACATTGATGAACTAGCTGAAGATGTTTGTGCTGAGGAACCTACCATGCGGACCTCACACAGTCATGACACATAACTGTGATGATGGACATTCAGGAAACATAAACATCTTTCTCTGTGCTATGATTGAATCCAACAAGTCGGGAGTTTACTCTGATTCCCATTAAATCCAGTTTTATTGATTTCTTTGATGTCGGCCTCAGTCAACCACTGGCTTGGTATAAGGGTCCGTCAATCTTACTTGAGCCCTTCATATGTATAGGTCATGGTATGGGAGCAGCAAGTGTTTACTTCAAAGAGAGGGTATTGAATATCTGGAATTCTCTTGTCCAGAAGGTTAAGGGAGCTCGATGACTGCAAGTATTTGAAGAGGAAGGAGATGGATATTGATCTGTCACATTTGAGGGCGATGAAGAATTGGTTATGAAAGATTTGAGACACAGAATAGTCAGCCACGACTTTAGTGAAGGGAAAGACAGCCTTGAAGTGTGAACGACATACTCCTGTTTTTGATATTCTCACATTCCGTTTATTGAAAGTTAGTGGGTGATATTTTCCTGGAAGGTCTGTTATTGAATGTCACAACCAGGGAGACCAGACGATTTTGGGAGCCATCTATGGGAGAGGTATGGGGGCTGTTATCTCAGTGAATCTCCGTCGACAACATGACCAACAAATGAAGCACCATTTTCAGAGAGGTGAAGCTCTGTAAAGAGAGATGAATGGGATCTTTCATACACAGCTTGGGTTTTCCATTTCCATTTCCCAAATCAACACAAACCATCTGTGACAGTCTTGAGGGACTGAATTTTCTCCTCCCTTTCTGTGCACCCGGTTATATGGATAATTGGCCTGTATAATTGTTCCTGCCGAGCAGGATTGAGAGGCTGAATAGAACATAGTGGCAAGGGAATAAGGAAGAGGACTGTGTCATTAATCAAAGCTAGCCTTCTCCATCCGGATCTAAGATCGTGGCTTATCAGGTTGTGGTCTCAGTCCCACTTTCCTCTCTGTTTCTCATTATTCATGATTCATTTTCTGTCAAATATATAAATCAGCTTTGAATCAATGTGAGCATTCAGACACGTTCAACTTCTGGTTAAGAGAATTCCCTCTCCAAAAGTCCTGCCAGAATTTCTCTTACTCCCTCTTACATAATCAGAGGGTCATACAGCAAGACAATAGAGCCATCAGTCCAATCTGTTCAGTCCGACCAGGTAACCAAATCTGGTCGAGTCCCTTTTGCCAGCATTTCACCAATACCCATTCTCTATCACACACTTTTTAAATATGAGACTGTAACTGCAATCACCACTTACTCTGACACCACTTTCCGTATAAAGAATACTCTCTGCGTGAAACATTTGCTGCTAAGGTCCCTTCTAAATCATTCCACTCTTGCCTTCGAACGATGCCCCCTTGTTTGGACTCTCATATTCTGGGAAACAGATCGTGGCTATTCAGAATATCCATGCCCCTGATGATCTTCCAAACCTCTATACTGTAACTAAACAGCCTCTGATATTCCAGGGCAAAACACCACAATCTATTGAGCCTCTCCCTAAAGCTAACCGAGTTCTACGAAGTATTCTTAAAGTTGCCCCTCCAACTTCCTGCACAGATGCAACATCCCATCCCAACTCCCATACTCAATTCTCTGACTGATTAAGGAAAACGTGCCAAATGTGTTCTGCAACATACTATCGACATGCGCCTCCACTTGCAAGGAACTATGCACCTGCAGCCCTCGGTCCCAACAGACACCAGGACTTTACCAATAAGTATATAATTCCTGCCCTGATTTGCCTTTCCAAAATGTGAAACGTTATACTTATCTAAATAAAACTTCATCTGTTACTCTTTGCCCCTTTGGCTCATCTAATCGTGATGCTCTGTCATAATTCACTACACCACCCTTATGGAATCATCTGCAACCTTAGTAACTATTCCTCCGATATTCATATCAAAATTCTATATATAAGCGAAGCAATGTGAATTCAGTACTAGTTTTGCAACACACTGCTGGTCTCATGACTCAAGTCTGAAAAATAACCCTCTTCCTTCAAGCCAGTTGTGAATACAATTGACTAGCTTCCTCTGTATCCCATGTGACCTAACCTTTATAATCTGTCTCCCAACCGGAATGTTATGAACCCCTTGCTGAAGTCCATATAGACAATGTCTACCAAACTGCCTTCATCAATCTTTCTTGTCAGTTCTTCAAAAAACTCAATCAAATTAATAAGACATGATTTCCCACACGCAAAGCTTTGTTGACTATCCCTATTCAGCCATCGCCTTCCCAAACGTACATATCTCCTATCCATCAGAACTCACTCCTAACAACTTGCCCTGCACTGACATTTGGAACACCGGTCAACACTTCTCCGGCTTTTTGGATCACTGCTTCATTTTCTAGTCCCACTTCTCCACTGCTCACAACAAATGATAAATGTAACCAGGTTGGTGATATGTTCGATGTCA
This sequence comes from Hemiscyllium ocellatum, assembly GCF_020745735.1. Lineage (NCBI taxonomy): Eukaryota > Metazoa > Chordata > Chondrichthyes > Orectolobiformes > Hemiscylliidae > Hemiscyllium > Hemiscyllium ocellatum. The sequence goes on along the minus strand of NW_026869210.1, from coordinate 84,315 downwards.
GACTGTGTCAGGATGCGTTTCAGGCATAGATCAGGCTAGATTCGGCTAACAGCTAAAAGAGCACTTCACGATCCAAAACAATGTTCGATAATTTGTGATAAAAAGATGAATGGTAAACTGTTTGGATACTGCAAATATATGATCGATGTTGATCTTTCTAAACACACATGCACACACACACATACACACAGACAAACCGATGAACACCATTTCTGCAATTTTAACTTAAAAGAACTTCCACTAAATATTACTGTAACTCATGCCAAAACGAAAAAAACTGAGAGATTGTCCAAAATGATATTCTGCTTCTGAAGATATTCTACTCACAAAAGGTGCTTCAATGGGATTTCATCATGGAACAAGTGGGTTTGGTTGAATTCCCTTTGCTTTAGGCAATAAGGAGCTTCCAATGAATTCTGATCAGGAATTTTTCACGTGGGCGTCATGCTGGTTTCGTGGTTCAATCTGCTGCAGCACAGCACATAGGACCAGGGTTTGATTCTAGCCTCGCACAACTGTCTGTGTGGAGTTTGCACTTGGTCGCTATTTCTGCGGGAGTTCCTAGCGGGTGCTCCGGTTTCTGCCAACAGGCCAAAGATGTGTAGTTTGGATGGATTGTGGCATACCAAATTGCACACAGTGTTCAGGGACGCCTGGTTTAGGTGCATTGGTTAGGGGTAAGAATAAGGTATGGGAAAGGATCTGAGAAGGTTGGTGTGGATTATTGGGTGAGGAGCTTGTTACAACCATGTAGGGAATTGCATAAAACAAGAGTAGTATAGTTGACTGACGATTTTGTTTTTTAGTTCGCACATACTGCTGTGATGATGAAGAAGGAATGAGAGACCGTGCAATAGGCGGTTCCTTCTCAAGCAGATTATATTTTCTTCGTCTCCGAGTAAAATCATACAACAATGTCATCCTCTCCCAAACTGTACCTTATGAGATCTCATTGTATATTTTCCAAACTGCTACTCCATCACACTGTTGCTTCTGTCAGACACAAAGCCATTTCCTTTGCAGAAAATGGTTCAAGATGTATGGCGTTCATGTCACACTCAGTGCTTCCTCTGAATTGTTTTCAACATCGAGGGTAACTGAATTTTCACTGTGCGTGGCAGTACATGTTCGCCATCAGGCTGTTTTCTTGACCCTCTGTGAACTGTTACCATGGGATATCCTGTGTTCTGTTATCAATGTTTGGGAATTCCTGGGTTACCAATTTCCTGACTCTGTCACAGGATGCCTGCATTACTGGTGTTCTACCTTGTCAGTGGGACAGGATATACACAGGGATGGTGATGGGGCTTTATGGAACATTGCCCATCAGGCCTGATTCTGCAGGTATGAAGGTATCAAACTGTTTGCTGACTAGGTAAGTATGTGGAAGAAAGGCAAAAGTGAAGCAGGGAAAATGGTTTTAAAAAGCTGAATGAAAGGCATTTTATTTTATTTTTAAAAATATGCTCAGAAGGGATTGAGGAATAGATACGTTTTAATGGCATTTGAGAGACATGGTGACAAACTGACCAAAACTGGGAACTGAAAATCCAGCATGTTTTTTTTTAATTCGGAGTTTGGGACTAGATTGGGTTGGGATATCTGATCGGCATGGACGGATTGGTTCTGTTTCAATGCTGTACATCTCTATGATACTATGTCTCTATGAAGAGGAGATAGGTAGATCTCCCAAAAAGGGATTATATCTGTATGATAGTGAAAGAGGCTCTGAAATCAAATGATCAAGGTCTTGCTGAGATGATACCGAATTTGACAAAGTTTGCAGATGAGATACAATGGGTGGTAGCACAAAGTGTGCAGAGGTTTACTGAACGTTTGCAGAGGGATAGAGATAGTTTAAGTGAGTGGCCAATGTTCTGGCAGATGGAGTGCAACGCTGGTAAATGTGAGGTCATCCATTCTGATTACGTACAATTATAAAAATGACTATTTTAAAATGGTGAAATATTGCAGCATCCTGCTGTGCAGAGGGACCGGGAGGCCTTGTGCAGGAATCACATAATGTTGTATTGCAGGTAATTAAGAAGGCAAAGGGAATATTATACGTCATTGCTTAAGGGATGCAGTTAAAATCAGGGAGGTAATGTTGGAGCTGTATATGGTGCAGGTGAGACCACCCCTCGAGTACTGTCTTCAGGTTTTGTCCCTTTAATTGAGAAAAAAATCGAACGGCACTGTAGTGCATGAAGAGGAGATTCACTATGATGATTCTGGATTTGAGAACTTTGAATCATGCGAAGATGATTATTTAACTGGGACGATATCATTTGAGTTTAGAAATATGATTGGTGATCTTATAGAAACATAAAATGATGAAGAGAAGATAGAAACAGGGAGGATGTTACCACTGATGGATGAAAATCAAACTAAGTACAGTATGCTTAAAATAAGGCGGAACAGATTGAGATCTAATTTGAGGAAGAACATCTTCACCTGATGTGTGGAATTCCTTGCTGAGTGAGGTAGCTGACGCTACTTCACTCAATGTTTTGAAGGCAAAGTTAGATTTCGGAAGACAAAGGACTGAAGGTTCAGATGCGAGGGCGGGGAAGTGGAGCTGAGTCTATCAAAAGATCCGTTATGACTGTATTGAATGTCGTACCGAGCTTGAGGGGCCAAATTGCATACTCCTGCTTGTATTCCTTATCTTCTTATGGATTACCCACACGTTTTTAATGCAAAGTGCCAAACAAGTTGAGTTTAGAATAGATTTCCAGCGTAAAACTGAGTGAGTCTCACGAAAGTCACCAAATTAATTAGGATTTGAGCCCTCACAGTGAGAATCACGTTGGGTTTCCCCCAACCTCTGACAGTACACCATTCCCGGAACACGTCCCCACTCAGCTGGGAGCCTGGACTTCTCCAGCATACCGGCGACTAGTTCAATTTTGAAAATGCATAGTTCGCTGGCAGAGCACAGTCCATGCGGAGCTATCCTGCACAGCCCCGTATATTGAGCCTGCCTTCCCCACCCCGTATTATGAACATGGGCATGCCCCTCCTCCCGGGGGAAGAGGAACACAAGCAGAACTTGCATTTCCCCCCAGGACCAAGGGCCTGTTTCCATGACACTTGACCATGCCTGCCTACTCAGAAGTTGCCCCGCAGGCTCAGCCATAGGGAGGAATGGATAACATTGTCGGGAAATCTTTGTCCTTCACTCCGTCACTCTAAGGGACACCCATGGAGAATCTCATCATTCCCCTTGAGAAGAACACATGCAAGGCATCAAGATTGTCTTAACATCAAGAAAAGCGTCAGGAAACATCTTGACAAATCTGCCAATAATCTCATCACAGCCCACAGTGTTTCGAATATACAGACACAATTCAGCTGGACCTTATAAACAGCAAGGAGAAAAAAACAATACTCGTGGCAGTTATATAACGAACGCAAAACAGCAGAGAAAATTTTGTGCATACAATAAACGGACTTTGATGTGCAAGAGATTGCTGATAATTCTCAACGGGTCTCATCGCATCTGCCAGAAGAAAGCAGAGCTAAAATTTCAAATCTGGGATTCATCATCAGAACAGATTTTGTGTCATTGGCTTTCAAGGTTGTCAATTAAAACTTGATTGGTGTTTCATATTTGTTTTTGTTTCCAAGCAACGAATTAATCAATTTGTTCGCACCAAAATTACATTGTTACATTTCTGAGTACACTTGGTGCGCTGTCGGGTAGTTGGGCTCCATGTAACTTTCTAAAAGATATACGGACATCTTCATAACACCCCCTTAACATAAATGAAACGGTCACAATGCAAAGATGGCTTCATATTTTTCTATATTTTGAACAGATTAACCTAACATACTGATAACTTTCCCGTAAGTTCACCTTAACATCTTCCCATATGCCTATACATACAATGTGTTATAAAAAAAGACAATCCTCATCTAAACTCTATCAGTAAAACCAGCGATAACGCGTTTGCGATTACATTCTTCACCACTGCAACATGTATGATTTTTAAATTAAAATTCTGTAACGTAAGTCTTCAACGAAGTAGTCTCATATTCTTATCTTAAATCCGTTCTTATAACGCAAGCGAATTGTGGTCAGTGCACGCAATCATTTCAGACACATTGTTCGTGACATACACAGAAAAATACTGGAAGGCCAGTTCCAAATTCAAAAGTTCCTTTTTGATAGTAGAATATTACCTCTGCTGGATGTTGATCCTCTTCGAAAAGTAACTAACTGGCAGTTCGATCTCATCCTCATTTGCCAGGAGGAGTACAGCTCCAATTCCTCTGTCACTGGATTCGACGGCGACATCAAAAGATTTTGAAAAGTTTGGTGCAGCTGAAACTGGTTTGGTGATTAATATTGGATTTAAATGATCAAATGCCTCCTGGCCGAGTTCTGCCAAGTGAAACGCTGTGTTCGTTTTCAGCAAATCGGTTCACGGTGTAATTACACTGCTGAATTTTGGAACAATCCTCCGATAGAATCCGCTGAGATCAAAGATTCGAAGTATCTCTTTGTTCGGAGGTGGTAGTGGAAATACCTCATTATTCATCGTCTTTAAGTACCGTAGGGTCAACATTCATGACCGATGTTATGTACCAAAACATGTCACCTCTACTTTCGTGAATAGAGTTTCATTTTTGTTTTTCACCGGTTTTGCGTCTCACAGTTGCTCAATGATCTCTGCCAACTGTACCATGTGATTTTTCCAGGACTTATGAAAGATCACTACATCGTCCAAATAGACTGAACAGTTTGTTTAACCCAATCGCAACTCTGTTAATGAGTCTTAGGAATGTGCCAGGCGCGTTCTCCGTTCTAACGGTCGTCACTTTAAACGGACATTGGCCATTTAGGGTTACAAACGTAGACATGTATTTTGGCTTCTTTGATAGAGGTACTGCCAGTAACCACACGTTAAATCCAACTTGGTGATGTAACTAGCTTGTCAAACTTTCACCACACAGTCCTATAATCTAGAATTGGATATGAGTCAGAATTTGTAATGGTGTTGACATTCTGATAATCCACACAGATTTGTTGTGTCCCATCGAATTTGGGAACCAAGCCGATGGGCAGCTCTTTGTTTAATTTTAGATCAGCAAGTATTGTGCATACAGCAGTATAAATGGATGACTTGGTCTGAGAAGGGGAGAAAGGGGTGAGGGAAGAAGTGCGGGAAATTGGTGAGTTACAGCTGAAGCCAGGTCAATCGGAGGGTGGGGGCATTGTGAATCATCGGGTGAGGACAAAGAGGGCATGTCGGAGGTTCCCTACTGGTATTCAACATCATCTGAACAGATGTTAATGTAACAGACAATTTGGGCAAATGCAAGCACTCTGGGTCTATCACTGGGGTGGCACCATGGTTCAATGGTTAGCGCTGCTGGCTCAAGGCACCAAACATTCAATTCTACCCTTGGCTGAGTATCTGTGTGGGATTTGTGCATTCTCCCTGTGTCGGTGTGGTCGACCTGTGGGTGGTGGTATTTCCACCACAGACCAATAATGCACAGTTTCGGTACAGTGGACTTGCAAACTTGCCTCACATTATCCAGAAAGGTGCAGTTTAGGTAGATTAACTGTGGGAAATGCCGGGATGGTTGCTTCTGATAGTATGCTATTTGGATGGTCAGTGTGCAAACATGTGACAAATGGCCAGTTTTCACACTGCATGGCTTCTGTACTTTCTATTGTCATGTCAGTTGTTTAGCAGCACCTCCGAGGAACTTTCCTATAGTGCTGCCATGATTGAAATTCCTGAAATACTACACCCTAAATTCGTCTAAAATACACTCTGTCAGCCACTCATTGGCCCTCCCGCCCATCTAACCATCTTCACTGACCAGGACACCAACAATTTTGATTTTATATGCAAACTCTTACACAATTCTTTCAATATCCACATCCAAATCATTCATATAAATGGCAACGTCCATGATATCCTTGTGCACACTGCTGGACAAATGTCTGCAGTCCAAAAAAAACAGTGCACCACAGCCTCCGTCTCTTACCTTAGAGGCAGTTGCCCCCAGCTGTCCATGGATTCCATGTAATCTAACTCTGCTGACGAGTTTACCATGAGGAACCTTGCCAAATTCCTTCATGAAGTCCATGTCGTCAATCTCCACGGTTGTACCTTGATCAATCTTCTTTATCACTTCTTCAAAAGACTCAATCAAGTTCGTGAGACATGGTTTCCCATCAGCAAAGCCATGTTGCCTATCTCTAATTGTCCTTTGGTTTCCAAACGCAAGAAAATCCTGTCCTTCGGTATCCCATCCAAAAACATACTCACGACTCACGACAGGCTCACCGGTCTATAATTTAGTGGCTTTTCCTTCCCACCTTTCTTAACTAACGGTGTAACATGAGCCACCTTCTTGTCTTCCTGCAGTTCACCTGGACTAGCAATGAGACAAATACCTCAGCAAGGTTTCCAACAATTACTTCCTTAACTTCTCAAAGTGTTCTCCGGTACATTTGATCAGGTCCAAGGAACGTATCGCCCTTCATGCAATTTAAGAACTCCAGGTCAACCTCTTCGGTGATTTGGATACTTACCAAGACATAATTGTTTATTTTCCCAATTTATCTACCTTCAGTATTGTTACTCACAATGAAAGCTGATGTGAAATATTCATTTAGTATCTCACACAACCTCTTTGCTTTGATAAATATGTCGTCTTGCTGATCTGTAAAGGGGCTCTATTCTCTCCTGAGCTACTCTTTTAACTTTTATGCATTTGCAGAATCTCTTTGGATTCTTCCTTCCCCTATTTGCCACCGACACCTCATGTCTGCATTTTGCCCTCCTAAATTCCCTCTTAATTATTATACTACTGCCCTTGTACTCCTGGATGGATTCACACGATTCGTGATGTCCATTCTTTTCATATACCTCCTTTTTTTTCTTGACTGGAGCCTCAATTTCGCTCGCCGCCCAGCATTCCTCACACCCATCAGACTTACACTCCTCATGAACAGAAACATACTGTTTCTAGACTCTGTAATCTTGTTTGTGACGACCTCGCACTTTCCTGCTGCTAACTTCTCACAAGTAGCTTTTCCAAGTGCTTGCCTAATGCGTTCAACATTGGGCTGACTCAATATAGAATTTTAACATCGGCGTCAGGACCATTCAACTCCATAAGTACTTTAAAACTAATAGTTACTGCATAACAGGGACAAGAAGCAGAATGACGTCCTTCTGTCCCTGTGTAACAGACTCAAGAAGCAATAGCATCCCTCTGTAACAGGCACAATGAGGCTGAATGCCCTCCTCCTATCCCTTTGTACCAGACACGATGAGGACAAAATTGCTTCCTCCTTATCCTGAGTAGCTGTCTCGATGCTCTGAATGATGTCTCAATGTTATGAAAGAATTTGAAAACGGTCAAATTAAAACCAGGAGCAGCGGTACACAAAGTCAATTGGCAATAAATATTGACTGGAGTTTAAGTTCTCTGGTAAGGTCCCCACCAGTCAACTTATGCAGCTGGTCTGTTACTGCATCCCTGTTTTCTTATAAAAACAGTGTGGAACATATACTATCTTGCAGTGTTCTGTTAAAACTGCCACATACACAGATGAAAGGGTAAAAACGATTGACAAAATTATGGTCCATCTTTAAGCAACCTTCATCCATTCTGTGCAGGCCGACGAAACGCTCCTTTTTTATTTTGATTTGCAAAATGATGTAAGGAACGGGTTAACTGAGTTTGTTTCTTCGATGTCTGTGTTTGATGCTTGTCTCCATGGATTCTCATTATCCGAGTGGAGGGTTCACATCTTTTAATGATAAATGGACAACATTCAATGGGTTCTCCCACAGCGTGAGTGGGAGAATCACGGAAATCACTACCAGGGATCAGCAGCTCCAGAGAGAGGGGAATGAGAGATCAGAATCTGAGAACATTAAACTGGAATGTTCCAACAATGGACAGGAGTTTATCATTCTATATTTGGATTCTTTCTAAATATTATGATAAAGTGTCATTACAAACTCGGATCGAATATGCACTTTACATTGTTCAATACTTCTTTTATCCTATCCTAGCTATTGTTGGTCTCCCCGGTAAGTCCCACTCTTCAGTTATTACTTGTATAAACCGTTTGTGAATGTAATCCTGTTCTTTTGAATGACTCAACTCTTCTTGAACCTGTTATTGTTCCTTCTGAGATTCTGTATTCAGATATTCACTCGACATACTGGTACGAACCGTACCTAGGAACATGTTTATTCACGCTTTCCCTCTTTGCTTCTGACTTAGAGGTGCCAGAGTTGGACTGTGATAAACAAATTTAAACATCACGCAACACTAGGTAATAGTCAAAATAGATGCGTTGACGATTACCTGCTGTGTGGTTTTTCCCTCTTTCCTTTTGTCCGTGCCTCTCGTGGATGTCTATGTTGACCTACTCAGTTTCAGCTGTGATCCACAATTCATTCTATCACTGCCCTTATTATTTAATATGGGGAATATGCAGGTCACCGTCTACTGTTCGGGTCATAAACACCACTCCATCCCATTCTTGGCCGATATCTGAGGCTGAAACTGAAGAATCACGGACATGGTCATCCCTTTGGCCATGAGCTGATTCCTGACACCATACCTAGCCCATTCTTATTTTTAAACACAGACAACTCAAGAATAAAATTCCGTGGCTCATCCCATCTGGTATTTGAACCTTGAGCTCTGAAATATCGTCATAATGTTCGCAATAATCTGCTGTTGAGCCTGCCAGCTTCAAAACTGCAGAAACAAATCAGAGTCAATACTCCATGGCTCGTATTTGTAATCACACTGAAATCCCATCCAGTCGTCATTTCTGTGTGCATTGACCTATGTTGTTATTGGGTCTGGAAATGCAATTAATTTATCATTTCAAGCACATCCTCATATCTGTCCATGAACCTTGTCTCCGTCTATATCTGTCCATTATTCCAATCTTTGCCCGTTGTTCATATTTAAATTGATTACCTCCGTGTGTTATCTCTCTGAAAATGACGTCCACATCTCTCACCGCCCCAGACACACCCACGCATGCATACCTTAAACCCCTTGCCTTGAGCTGTTGCTTGGAGGTACAGAGACATACATTTGTGGCAGCCCCATTTACTGTTACTTGCAATATGGACTGCAAATCTTCCCAGACTTGGCCGGTATCCTGTGCAAGTGCAGCAGCAATATACTGGCAAAGGTTTGCAATGCTCCCCATGCTGAGCAGATAATCCAGCTTACTGAGAAATAGGGTAGCATACTCTGAACAGTTCCCCATGCTGGGCTGTTACCTTGTCCTAGTTTATAGAGTGTGTGGTTCTGTGGGGTACATGCAGAATTGAATGTAACAATCCATTAGAACACATCTGGCAATGTTTAACTCAGGGTCTAACTCCTGCAGTTAGTCCCACTACCCTGTAGTTTCTTTCCCCTCTTGTTTCCACATCATGTTCCCAGTTAATGAATTGTCTGTTTCTATCTTCCATGTGAATCTCCCTCTGTATCCTTCCCTGTTCTTAGTTTTTGGCTCCCGAGTGTATCGAGTGCTGGCATTGTGAAGCTCATGAAGAATGATATGGTGTGTGTCGGGCTGTTGTTTGCTTTCCGGTGTGCTGCATATGGTGCTCCATGTTGGACAGGAGGGTACAAACAGTTTTGAGAGGTGCGTTTTTTAATTGGTTTGTGCGTGCCCAGTGAACGCTTCTGTTTGTCCCCACAGCTCATCGTGTGGTCAGTAACAATAGGAACCCCATTGATTATTATTGTAAAGGAGCAGGCATCTAAGTTGTGGCTGAGTGGCGTCTGACTGTCTCCTATTATGGAAAAGTTAGTGGAGGTGCTGTGGATGGTTTGCAGGAGTTTGTGCTGTGTATCGCATCAGATATTCAGGTACACTTGAGGATCTTGAACCCACTCTGGTTGGAACATGGGGACTGTAGTTACAGCATCTGGTTCTGCAGCAAGAATAACAAATTAAACTGAGATTGCAGAGATGGGAAGCTCTGAAACCACAGAGTGAGTGAGTCTGGTGAAAGGGATCTGCCATATCCCATTGTATCTTAACGTGGACATACACACCCCCTTACACACAATCATGGTGTCTCTCTCCACCCCCCATCCCCTTCAGCACATACCAACTCCGACATTGGAAATAAACACAGCCTGACTTCTGACTCCAGTGAAGACGCAGAAATTCTCCAAACAAGACCTCGCGCCCAACACACATTATCTGATCAGAGGGGTCACATCCTTTACATTGATAATAACTGAAGATATCTCCAGGCAATGACTTGAAAGGAATTCTGGGATTTGCAAATTAATCAATCAAAACCTGCACGTCTTTTCTAACTAATTAAGGATTTAAAAGACAGATTAGATGCGTTCAATTTATGAAAAGGAATTGTACAACCCTTTGATCTTTTGAATATAAATTCTCTGTCTAATTTCTTCCTCTCTCAGCAACACGTGATGAAGGAGCAGCACAACAAAATATTGTGTTTTCAAACAAACCGCTTAAACAATTATCTGGTGCGGTATGATTTTGACCTGCCAAACCCAGTCTGACACTGGCACCTCCAAATCATAATTTTTGTTGGTCAGCCAATCCTCTCTCCAAGCAAATATGCTTCTACTCATGCCATTTGCTCTTGTTTTGCTTATTAATCAGTTGTGAGGCTCGTTATGTCATGCCATCACAAAGTCCTGATGTAATATATCTATAGGATACCATTTTAACCACCTTTCGTGTCACATTTTTTTAAAAAAATGAACAGGCAAACAATTCAAACGCAATTTATCCTTCTAAAAATCATGTTGACTTTAATTGTTTGTGTGTTGACTTTGAAAATATCCTGTTATTAATTGCTTACTAACAGATTCTACAATTTGCCTTCAGTTCCAAAACGTCACTAACTAATTTTTCTTCCCAAGTGAAGTTGATTATTTTAAGTTATTAACTTCCTGTAACATCTACGCTCTCTTGTAATTCCTGTATAACAGGCACAATGAGTAAAAGGTTTGCTCCTGTTGCTGCGTAAGAGACATGAGTGCTTGAATGGACTCATTCTGCTCCTGGATTACACACTTAATGGGCAGAATACTTTTCCTGGTGTTACTATAGTCAATCTCTCTGAGCTGAATGTCCTTCTGGTATTACTACTTTCAGGCTTTATGAGCTGAATGTCCTCCGGACATTGCTACATTCAGTTTTGATGGGCTGAATGTCCTCCTGGTGCTGATACATTATATTCTCGATGGGCTGCATGTCGTCCTAGTGTTCCTACATTATAGTCTCGATGAACTGAATGTCCTATTCTTGCTCCTACATTATATTCACGATAGGCTGGTTGTCTTCCTGGTGTCCCAACATTATCGTCTCGATGGGATGAATGTCGGCCTGGTGTCCCTACATTGCAGTCTCGGAGGGTTGAATATCTTCTGGTGTTCCATTCATTATTCAAAGTTTGTGAGAAGCTTTGTAGCTCGGATGCTCATTGTTGTGGTTCTGTTCGCCGAGCTGGGACTTTTTGTTGCAAACTTTTCGTCCCCTTTCTAGGTGACATCTTCAGTGCTTGGGAGCCTCCTGTGAAGCGCTTCTGTGCTGATTCCTCCAGCATTTATACTGGTTTGAATCTGCCACTTCCGGTTGCTGTCCGCTGCAGTGGCCGGTATATAGGGTCTAGGTCGATGTGTCTGTTGATAGAATTTGTGGATGAGAGCCATGCCTCTAGGAATTCCCTGGCTGTTCTCTGTTTGGCCTGCCCTATAATAGTGGTGTTGACGCAATCGAATTCGTGTTGTTTGTCATCTGAGTGTATGGCTACTAGGGATAGCTGGTCGTGTCGTTTCGTGGCTAGTTGATGTTCATGGATGCGGGTTGTTAGCTGTCTTCCTGTTTGTCCTATGTAGTGTTTTGTGCAGTCCTTGCGTGGGATTTTGTACACTACGTTGGTTTTGCTCATGCTGGGTATCGGATCCTTTGTCCTGGTGAGTTGTTGTCTTAGGGTGGTTTGTGTGCTGTTATGAGTCCTAGTGGTCGCAGCAGTCTGGCTGTCAGTTCAGAAATACTCCTAAAGTTTGGGAGTGTGGCCATTCCTTTGGGTTGTGGCATGTCCTCATTTCGTTGTCTTTCCTTAAGGCATTTGTTGATGAAATTGCGCGGGTATCCGTTCTTGGTGAATACCTTGTATTGGTGCTCTTCTTCCTCTTTTTGTAGTTCAGGTGTGCTGCAGTGTATTGTGGCCCTTTTGAACAATGTCCTGATGCAACTTCGTTTGTGTGTGTTGGGGTGGTTGCTTTCATAGTTCAGGAATAGTTTCATTCATTCATTATAGTTTCGATGGGCTGAACGTCGTTCATGGTGTTGCTACATTATAGTATCAATGGGTTGAATGTTCTCCTGGTGCGCCTACATCATCGTCTTGATGGACTGAATGTCCTCCTGCTGTTTCTACATTTTCGTTTTGATGACCTGAATGTCCTCCAGACACTCCTACATTATGGTTTCGACGGACTGAGTGTCCTGATCCTATTCCAGACCAAGCCGCTCAAAGTCTGAATGTCCTCCTGCATTTGATGATGAGACATTTGCAGACTTATGAAATCTTCCTGCCGTCATGCATCATTTCAAGGGGCTGAACTGTCTCGTCGTATTCCTCCAAAACAGGCTCAAGGTACTGATCCTATAGATCACTGAAATGGGTACGAGGGCGTTTTTGATTATCTGATGTTCCCATACAAGAGGAATGTGGCTGAATTTCCTCCTCCCGTTCACATAAAAAAAATCTCAAATAGTTACATGTCCTCCTGTTCTTGTGCAACTGACTCAACGGGGTGAATGGCATTATCCTTGCATCACAATTTCCATTCACTTTTTGTACTCTTTCAGTTCTTGTGTTGCAGCATTGAGAAGTCTGAATGGTCTCATCCTGTTTTTGTTTAACCGAATACAGGTGATGTATGGGTTATTATAGGCCTTGTATTGTAGTGTAAAGGGTCGGATTGGCCTCTTCCTGAAACTAAGTCAAGATCCTGGAACGAAACAGCCTCTTCCTCATCCATTGTAACAGAGTCAAAGAATCTACTTCTGCTGTTCCTCAGTGGAACAGACTCTTTAATTTGCCATGTGATTGTCTTCTGTTGCTGAACCTGAAAACAAGATCATCTGTCATTATTATGAAATTTAATACGTAATTGATCAACCTGCTCATCCCTCCCTAAGTTAACGTGCCACATTGGCTCATTGGGTAAAGTGCCTGCTGAGTAAACATGCAGACTTGCATTCCAAACCCTGGTAGTGCCTACATCTCTCATTAATCATTCCTTGCTTAAACTTCTCTCAAATGCAATGTTGTTGTTCCATCAGGTTGTTGATTCAGCCTGGTGCTCTGCAAGGAGGCAACTAATGGCTGACCGTGAATCCTGTGTTTGAAGGATGCAGTGCTTCCATACCTTTTGCCTGGGTTTGTCCCCCATCAGAGAATGTCTTCAGTTAAAGTGATGGTGCATTCGTATTATCTCTGCAGCCAGTAATGCAGTAATGCCCTCAGGCGCTCAATTCAAAACCTGCTCATGGTTTCAGTTCAATGTAGGAGCATGGTCGAGCAGGCTAATGCACAAGATTTAAGCTTCAGTCTGAAAGTAGGTGTGCGTTTGAATCCCACTGCTGCCACTTGTGCTGATAACGTGATATGCTGAATCTTTGTGCGAGTGAGTTCTGTTTAAATTGAACTCAACAAAATGTAATCTGTTTGTTGCAAAGTGATCTATGATAAGACATAGGACAGCAACCTCAGCGGGTCAGCGACCACACTGTGTTTCTGCCGTGCAGTAGTTGTCAGATTCAATTGACATGTGAACGGTTCCTGGACAGAAACAAGGCTGTGCTGCTTCCTCATTGTGTCAGCAAGCTGTGTTGCCCACATTGGGTATCACAGTGCTTAGCGCTGCCTCCTCATCGCTCGGGTTCCACTCCAGCCTCAGGTCATTGTCTGTGCGAATTTCGTACCTTTTCTCCCACAGTCCTAAGATGTGGAGGACAGGCGAATTGACCAGGATAAATCACACAAAATATCTGGGGATGTGCAGTTACACAAAATGTCTGGTGATGTGCAGTCTAGGTGCAATATTCATGGAAAATATATATTACAATGTTTGGTTTGTAGTGAATTTGGTTGAGATGGTCTTCGGCGGATCACTTTGGAGTCTTCAGATCAAATGGCCTGCTTCCACAATGAAGGGATTCTATGATTAACACCTTCATTGCCGAAATACTTTGAGGAAACAATCTATCAGTAAATTCCAATATCCTTTCCTCAGTGAGGATATTAAATCTGTCCAAACTGTTCCAAACGGGATATCAACAGCAGCGTTTCACCACCCAGGTTAGAAAAGTCTCAGATTTCTGGGGGATGCACAGCATTGTTGAAAGTGCATTGTCCTCCCCCAACACAGAGGAATCTCTGTTGGAAATGTTACAATGACACTTGAGAAGAACAGGTAAGTTCTAGTGCGACGATATCAATGTTGAGACATGCCTCGCCATACATCTCACCAGAATCAAACATTAATCTCCCCATAACCCACGTCATTTAAATTCCACAGTATCTGCTTTGGTGGAGCTCAGAAAGAGCAAGGAGAAGGAAACATTGACAGGAGTTAGATATCAAAGAAAAATTTGTTATACAAATGTTGGTTATGTTACAAAACAGGAAAATAGAAATGCAAGACTGTGGTTATAACAGTTATGATGGAGAACTTCAATTGCATCTCAACTGAGTTAATCCAAGTGAATGTTACTGGTGGGAGAAATGGATTTCATGAGTGTGTATGAGCTTGTTTCCTTTAACCAGTTGATTATGTTGACCACTGAGCTATGGATCACGCAAGGTTTGAATTGCAGTTGTGTGATCAGAAGAGGTAATTGCAAAACGTGTGATGATGGAACTTTTAGGACTAGATATCTTAATACATTGAATTTCGTAGGACGTCATCAATACAAACCAATACCTTTTCCTTAAATTACGTATATATATCGGAGTCATGCAAACCTTGAAGGTGTGAGGAGCAAGGTGGCTTTAGTGAATTTTGAAAGTACATGAAAATGATTTAATGGAATACAGGCAATGATTTTTATTAATATACTAGAAATTGTAGAGTATATGTATATCCTCCAAGGTGCGAATAGCAAAACGGTAAGCTGACTCAACCATGGTTAAGAAAGGAACTTAAAAATTGTGCTGGATCAAGGAAAGTGCCTCAGAAAAATGCCAGAAATCGTAGATTCACTGGAACAAAGGAGGACTAAGGAACCGAGAAGGAAATCGTAAATAAACATCAAGAATGCAATCCTACAAAAAGCATAAAGCCTGACGAAAAACCGACATCAACATTTAAACGGATAATGAAAGCAAGGTCAAATGTGGACCAATGAATGCGTGGACAGGATAATTGTTTAAAGCAGAGAAATGACAGGGAAGCTAAACAGTTAAATTGTGACTGTATTCATGGCGGAAGTAACAGTACATCTCCCAGAAATACAAAGTGACCAAGGGACTTGTGTAACTAAAGATTAAAATCATTCATATTAGTGGCGAGGTAGTGTCTGAAAACATAACTGTATTGAGGATTGATAGTATATGACAGACCAGATGTACTTCGTACTGAAATTTCAGAGAAACAGCAATAAACGTATCCATTGCATTGGGGATCACTGTAATCTTCCGTGTTCAATTTGAAAGTTTATAAATGAAGTCCAACGATTCAAGATGAGAATAAGAGACAGTGAAGAACTACAGACCAGTTAACTTCTCATCCAATTTCATGAAAATGTTGGAATCTATTATAGCGAATGTGATATTGGTCCTTTAGTAAGGAACATAAAACATCATTAGAATGATTCTGCATTCATGAAGGAGGAGTTATAATTTAGAAAACATTTGCTTGAACACGTATCTTGTAGACATAAATGATGGTGCATGAATGGATGTGACACAGACTTTCACTTAATACTGTTTTTCTGAGATCAAGCTGTCTTTCCGAAATTAGAAGATAAATTTGCTAACTTATATCAAATAGAGGCAGTGGCTAATAACGGTTTCTTACCAGCACATGAACTTATAACTTTTTCTATGATGTCTCTTGCACTGCCTTCAATCTCAGTGCAGATAGGTCCCAACAACAGAAAGGTATATCTGTGACTCCAAGCTACCATTAATCCTCCAGCTCCCAGTCCACTCTGCTTCGTCACATGGTCACCATCTCTGTAACTCCCAGATACGTGTAATCGCCCAGCTCCCTCACCAATCTGCTCCCTCTCCACTCTGCTCACTCGTAGGGTCACCATCTCTTTGACTCCCAGGTACGGGTAATCCTCGAACTTCTATTCCACTCTGAGCCGTTCTGGTGTCACCGTCTCTGTGACTCCCAGGTGCGTATAATCTGCCAGCTCCCACTCCAGTCTACTCCCTCACATGGACACCATCTCTGTGACTCACAGGTACCACTAGGCCTAGATCCTCATTACTGATTTCTCTCCTCCCACTTTGCTGCCTCCATAACTCGCAGCTGTGCGTTCGCCTTAAGCTCCTGCTACAAGTTGCTTCCTAACATTCTCACTCCTTCTGTGACTCGGTACTGATTTAGAGACTCCGGCTCTGCTACAACTCTAAGTCGGAGTAGGCTTTGATTGTCTTGCTGATTTATATTATCCAAGTCTCTGTTGCACACTCTCGGTTTCTCTGCATTTGTGATTCCCAGGAAATAGTTGACCTCTAAATTCAGCTGAGAGCGCAATCCCCATGCTCCTGACATGATCTTTTTGTGCCTGGAAGAGAGTGGAAAAGAGGAGAATTAGAGGGGACAGACGGTGTTACTGTGATTGACCGTGCTGAAGGTGATAGACCAGGTTATCTAGAGAGCTAGGCAGACCGGCGATCCATAAAGCAGGTTTCTGGAAGAAAGAAAGAGAGTTGCAGGCATTGAAAAAGGCAAAGGAAATAGAGAGATGGCGGCTTGTTGGTGCCAGAGCTTTGTAGAGTCGTAAGGCTATAGAAGCCAAGACAAAGTGCATAAACCAGGATTTCTAGACACTAAAGGGAGAGTGAACGGGTATGGTGTAGAGATACAGTGTCAGCCACCAGTTTTAGAATTTGCTCGAAAAATAGATCAAAGAGATTAATCCAGTTACTATTTTATATTTTTACAATGTTTAATCTTATAAAGGTGCAAGTACATTGCACATGTAAAGTGCATAGAGACGTAAATGATAGGTAAACGTTGACAAAAGGAAAAACACAAGTACAGGCGAATGTTAAGAGTTTGTGAGTCCATTCAGTATTCTAAAACAGGAGGATAGAAACTCCTACTAAACCAGCTGGTGCATGAATTCAGGCTTCTGTACCTTCCATCCGTTGGTGGAGGCAGTAGAAAAAAGATTGCCATGGTGGGATGGATTTTTAAGAATGGCGGCCTTTCCTTCACAGCCAGTCTGGTGGATGGGTTTTATGGATGGGAGGTTGGCCTTTGTGACTGTTCGGGCCGAAGTCACCTCTCTCTTGCACCATCTGCGATCTTAAATATTACAGTTGCCATACCAGGTAGTGACACATTTCCACAGAATGCTCTCGAAGGTGCACCTATAAACATTGAAAAGGATATTTGACATCATGCGAAATTTCCTCAGCTGCCTTGGGAAGAAAATACGTTTTTGGGCATTTGTAACTAGTGCTTCCACATGAAGCGTTCAAGAAAGCTTGTTGTGGATCACCACTCCTAGGAGCCTGACACTCTCTATTCGTCCACCTCTGTGCTGTTAATATGTAGAGGGGTGAATAACATCCCGCCGAAAGTCTATAATGAGTTCATTTCTTTTGTTGGCATTGAGAGGTAGGATGTTCGCAGTGAACCATTTTCCAGGTCTTCTACTTCCTGTCTGTAGTCTGATTCGACGCCATCTGAGATTCGACCGACTATGATGGTGTCATCATGAAACTTGCAAATGGCGTTAGTCTGGTATTTGGCGACGCATTCATGGGTATACAGTAAGTACAGTAGCAGGCTGAGTATGTACCCCTCAGGGGTTCTTAGTATTGAGTGGTAGTGATGGTGAAATATTGTCATCGATCTTCAATGATTGTGGCCTGTGGGTCAGGAAACCGAGGATCCCGAGAGTGCGGCTTAGTCCGAGATTACTAAATTTGATCACCAATCTCGAGGGGATAACAGTTTTGAAGGCTGATTTGTCTCACTGAGTCTGCTCTGCTCTCCGATAATGGCTGCTCTGGTTGTCAGTACCATTCTCCTGCCTTTTCCCCATAACACTTGATCCCACCATAAATTAATAACTTATGTATCTCTTTATTGAAAACTCTGCTGTTTCTCTATGACTGTTTGTGTGTATGGGAGTGAGCGAGTGTGCCCTGAGTGTGTTATTTTGATTGCGTGTATGTCTGTTTGTGTCATTGAGTGTGTCCCAAAGGGCAATATTCTTTTTGCCGCCTTAATCATCCGTTGCAAGTGCAAACTAACGTTTTGTGACAAATGCAGACAGATACCTAGGTCATGCTGCAGTACAACGTGCTACAATGCTTCACCATTCATTCAATAGTGCAGTTTACTCTTTGTAATGAAGGTGCAGGTGTATACTGCACCTTTAAGAGAGTGTGAGGCAATCCTGACTGAAAACAGAATAGGTGCTAAACAATTTAAAACTGTAACATATGTTTGTGAAACAAATAGGTGGAGTTGCGTTGCCAATGGTACACAATAAATTCGAATTTGGAAAAAGAGTTTTAATTATGCCCCATGATACCACTATCCAATCAAATTAATTTTAATATCAAACCATTGAGAGCGTCCAATGTTTCAATGTATAAATTCTGGCGTTTTGAATAGTCGGGAGAACGGCAAAGGGCACGCAATCACCAACCAAATGCTAGGAAAATAGAACTCTGAAAGGTACCTGCCCATAAGAAATTTGCGCAGCAAGAGACAGAAGAAAGGTGACAGAAGAAAATTGACGGATAAAAACCTAAACACGGAAATCTACAAATGAGAATCGATCAGTCATTGTAAATATTTGTCGGTATTTTTTATTGGAGCAGAGTTGAAGAGTGGGACTCAAAAAATAGGTCTAAAATGAAGGATTCGGAAATAGGAGTTCTATTTTAGATTTATGGAACAAAATTAGTAGGTTTTCTTTAAATAATGATATTTCTTAAAATAATGAAATGCCACTCCAAATCTAACAGATTATGGAGCGAGGTGATCTTTTCTGTGTGCCTGATTTAAATGAGCAGAGGTGTTTACACCATGTATTTTTTTCTGAAGAAATAATACAAAGATGTCCTCATATTTACTAATATTGTCCTGCAAAGTACAACACAAAATGTTGGAAGTTAGAGAAAATGCAATAAGATTTATCTACAACTGCTTCTGAAATGCTTCACTCAGAGGGTGCTGGATGGAAAGACAGTGCAAATACACTTTAATACACACTTTGTGTGAGGAATAAAGCCCAAAAACAGAGCATCTCCAAATGTTACTGGTAACACAAACATTCCTCCACATAGGTTTTCACATCATAGTGATGCCGAAAAAGCACAGTATCCGAGGAGCGGGAAAATCGATGTTTTGGGCAAAAGCCCTTCATCAGAAGCAGAGCACACAAGCATGTTCGTCCACATAAGCACAATCCACTCTAAAGAGTTTCAGTCAAAATGCATTTTCTATAAATAAACCCATTGTATGATTCTATTCATGCGTGTGAACTGATGGTCCCTTTCTGACACGTCGTTGATGGTTCGCACCTTCAGCTCCAGCCTGTGCAGTGCCGTCAGACGACCAGCAGAGGGAGGATTGCATCTTCTTCAGCAGAGACTGACAAACCAGGCATCGTTCTGAGACAGAGGTACACACACTCTGAAATGCACACAGCAAAACACTGACCCAAACACAGACATGGGGAGTCTGCCGTAATTACTCTTGCTACATGATACGCCTGTCTTATTTATCTCTGCCTGGTGCGTGTCAATAAATCTGTTACTTGGTTTGCAGTGTGTCATTATTTGACTGGCTGCATAGAAAGTCTGTTCGTTTATCCCTTTCTGATACACTTAAACTTTTCAGTATTTGAGTTCTGAGTGAAATCTCAGTCCAATATAATTACAGTGCTTGCAGATGCGAAACTTGAAGAATTGTATAATCAGCGATGGACGGAGTGGAACTCCAACAGGACAGTGAAAAATGTGTGGAGTGTGCAGGTATTTGAGAGATAAGGATCATTGCACAGCAGTGTGAGGTGATGCACTTTGAAGATGATATAAACTGGCTGTACATTTCTAAAAGTGTTGCAGTAGCATAGGGTACTAGCATTGTGAGTCATCACAAATTTTTGAAAATGCCAGTACAAGGAGGGAGAGCAGGAAGTATGCAAGGTGAGTTTCAGTATCTGGGCTGTTCAGAGTAGCAGATGTATTCGATGCCTCTGTGCAACCTTACTGGGTGGTGGTAGAGACAATGTGTTGTGAATGCACCCTCCTGCCCACCGAGACTGTGGAGATTCCAAGAGGGCCACGACATCAAAGTTGTGTCGGGAACTAAAACTGAGTATTTTATTGTGAGAATTGCCCTTCGCTGATCGTTTCTGTTTCCTCGGTTTTTGGGATCTTCCCGATCCACCCCAGCTCCTGTCCGCATCTTCCCCACGTGACTGGGGGAGAGGAGTAAGGGAAAGGATACTGGGCGTTCTCCCGCCCGGCTTTGCTATTTCAGTCCTATTACAGGCTGTTTCACCTGGAATTAGAGAAGGGAAGGTGGAGGGGGGGGAGGTGGGGGAGGGGAAGGGTGGTACTGCTGTTAGTGATGGTGTAGGTGGGGTTTGGAAATTCAGAGGAGTCTGAAGGGGGACAGTACACAATAATATCTCGATGTCGTGTTTTCGTATATTGTGTGAAAGTGGAGGGAAGAAAGACAGAGAGAAAGAGGGAGACAGACGGATGGAATGTGCTGCATTTGTTTAAGTTAGCTTGAAAGGGCAAGATAGTTCATTGAAGGTAGGTGCTGTAACAGATATCGGCAACTATAGACCAAGAAGTTGGAACTACACATCAGTAAATCCAACAGCTGCGCTCGGTGAGTTATTTAAATATTCTGAGGTTTGAGATATACATATGGAAAGACAGAGTTTGTTCAGAACTAGTCAACATGGCTTCGTTCGGGGACGTCTTTCCTCATATGTTTTTAGAGTTCTTTGATGATCTGACCTTGGAGTTTGACGAGGGAAGGACGTATTTCTTGTGTATTTCATTACGGCCTTTGATAAGGTTCCACATGGTAGGTTACTCCTGAAGATTATTTTACATGGAATGCAGGTGAGCTGGCAAAATGAGTACAAAATAGGTTTAGTGGTAGCAAGCAGAGGGTGATGATAGAACGATGATTGTTGGACTGGAGTCCTGTGACTCATGGAGTGCTTCACGGGTCGGTGCTGAGCCCATTTCTGTTTGTTGTCTTTATGAATGGTTTGGATGAGAATGTACGCGGAATTATTTGTAAGTTCAGAAATGACAATAAAATAGGTGTTATCGTGGACAGTGAAAAACTATCAGAAATTACAACATGAACTCGATCAGCTGGTGAAGTGTGCAGAGAAATAGAACTGGGAGTTTACTGTTGGGAAGTGAGATATATTGTATTTTGTAAAGTCAAATCAAGGGAGACGTTCTATGGTTAATGGTAAGGCCTGAAGGAGTGTAGTGGAACAGAGAAACCTTGGAGTTCAGGTGTGGTTCTCTGAGAGTGGAATCACATGTGGGCAGGGCAGTGAACAACGCGCTGGGCACACTGACCTTCATCGGTAAGGGTATTGAATTTGGAAGCTCCAACGTTGTGTTGCAGTTGTAAAGGACGTTGGCGAGGCCGCACTTGGAGTAGTGTGATCAGTTTTCTCATCTTGCGATTGGAAGGATGTTATTCAACTGACAGCAGAGCAGGAGAAGTTCACAAGGATTTTGCTAGGATTGAAGGGACTGAGTTATGGAGAAGTTGGGCCAGCTCAGAATTTTTACTTAAATATGAAATGGATAAAGAGTCTTATAGAAATTTATACGATTATGAGTGGTATGGGTAGGTAGGCTGAATGTATTAGGTAATATTTCCCAGGGTTTGGGAATCGAATGCGAGAGGGTATTAGTTTAAGGGTAGAAGGATAACCATAAAAGGGAACCTGAGGGGCAACCTTTTGACAATGAGGCTGATACGCATCTGGAATGAGTACCAGCGAAAATTTATGAGATGGGTACGTTAACAACAGTTAAAAGGCATTTGGACAAACACATGGAGAGGAAATGTTTAGAAGAATATGGGCAAAGTATACGCAAATATGAATGGGCACCAATGGACATTTTAATCGACATGGACCAGTTTATGCCAAAGGTCTTATCTCCCTGCTTATGGATACTATGTCAATGATTCTATACACAGTCAGTTTAATGGAACAGTGATGATAGAACATAGAACATAGAACATAGAAGGATACAGCGCAGTACAGGCCCTTCGGCCCTCGATGTTGCGCCGACCGAGTCCTACCTAACCTATACTAGCCCAATAACTTCCAAATGCCTATCCAATGCCCGCTTAAATGAACATAAAGAAGGAGAGTTCACCACTGATACGGGCAGGGCATTCCATGAACTCACAACCCGCTGTGTGAAGAATCTACCCCTAACATCTGTCCTATACCTACCACCCCTTAATTTAAAGCTATGTCCCCTAGTAACACCTGACTCCATTAGCGGTAAAAGGTTCTTAGTATCTACCCTATCTAAACCCCTAATCATCTTATACACTTCTATCAGATCTCCCCTAAACCTTCTCTTCTCCAATGAGAACAGCCCCAAGTGCCTCAGCCTTTCCTCATAAGATTTTCCTACCATTCCAGGCAACATCCTGGTAAACCTCCTCTGCACTCGTTCTAAAGCTTCCACATCCTTCCTATAGTATGGCGACCAAAACTGCACACAATACTCCAGATGAGGCCTCACCAGAGTCTTATACAACTGCAACATGACCTCAGGACTCCGGAACTCAATTCCTCTGCCAATAAAGCCCAGTACACCATATGCCTTCCTCACAGCACTATTTACCTGGGTGGCAACTTTCAGAGATCTGTGTACATAGACACCAAGATCCCTCTGCTCATCCACACTACCAAGTAGCCTACCATTAGCCCAGTAATCCATCATCTTGTTATTCCTACCAAAGTGAACGACTTCGCACTTAGCTACATTGAATTCCATTTGCCACATTTCCGCCCAGCTCTGCAACTTATCTATATCCCGCTGTAACCTACCACTTCCTTCCTCACTATCCACAACTCCACCGACTTTTGTGTCATCCGCAAACTTGCTTACCCAGCTTTCAAGTCCTTCCTCTAGATCATTTATAAAGATAACAAAAAGCAATGGTCCCAAAACAGATCCTTGTGGTACACCGCTAGTAACTGCGCTCCAAGATGAACATAATCCATCAACTACTACCCTCTGTCTCCTTCCAGCCAGCCAATTCCTAATCCAAACCTCTAATGTATCCTCAATGCCATACCTCCGTAGTTTTAGCATTAGCCTACCATGGGGAACCTTATCGAACGCCTTACTAAAATCCATATACACAACATCTACTGCTTTACCCTCGTCCACTTCCTTAGTCACCTTCTCAAAGAACTCAATAAGGTTTGTGAGGCACGACCTGCCCTTCACAAAACCATGCTGGCTATCCCTGATCACGTTATTCCTACCCAGATGTTCATAAATCTTATCCCTTACCATTCTCTCTAAGACTTTGCCCACCACTGAAGTCAGACTCACTGGCCTATAGTTACTAGGGCTATCCCTACTCCCTTTCTTGAACAATGGGACCACATTCGCTATCCTCCAGTCCTCT
The DNA here is from genome assembly GCF_020745735.1 of Hemiscyllium ocellatum. Lineage (NCBI taxonomy): Eukaryota > Metazoa > Chordata > Chondrichthyes > Orectolobiformes > Hemiscylliidae > Hemiscyllium > Hemiscyllium ocellatum. The sequence goes on along the minus strand of NW_026869210.1, from coordinate 60,381 downwards.
GGTACTATTCCCGTTGACAATGACGACATAAAAATCCAGGCCAATGGCTCTGCTATCTCCTCCCTAGTTTCCCATAGGATCCTGGGGTAAATGCCATCAGGCCCAGGAGACTTATCTATGTTCATCCTTTCCAATATTCCCAAAACCTCTTCCCTGCATATTTCCAGGGCATCCATTCTAATTATTTGTGATTCCATATTCACATCAGCAACAGTGTCCTGTTCCTGAGTGAATACTGATGAAAAGTACTGATTTAATGTCTCTCCAATCTCCTCCGCCTCCACACACAACTTCCCACTACTATCCTTGACTGGACCGATACCTACCCTAGTCATCCTTTTATTCTTGACATACCTATAGAAAGCCTTTGGGTTTTCCCTAATCCTACCAGCTAAAGACTTTTCATGTCCCCTTCTCGCTTTTCTTAGCTCCCTCTTTAGCTCCTTCCTGGCTACCTTATAACTCTCAATCGCCCCTACTGAACCTTCACGCCTCATCTTTACATATGCCGCCTTCTTCCCTTTCACAAGGGACTCCAATTCCTTACTAAACCACGGCTGCCTCACAAGGCCCTTTACACCATGCCTGACTGGTACATACCTATCGAGGACACGCAGTAGCTGCTCCTTGAACAATCCCCACATCTCATTAGTGTTCTTCTCTTGAAGCCTGTTTTTCCAATCCACACAACCTAAGTCATGCCTCACTGCATCATAATTTCCCTGCCCCCAGCTATAGCTCTTGCCCTGCGGCGCACGATTATCCCTCTCCATCACTAAAGTAAAAGTCACCGAGTTGTGGTCACTGTCCCCGAAGTGCTCACCTACCTCCAAGTCTAACACCTGGCCTGGTTCATTACCTAGAACCAAATCCAATATAGCCTCCCCTCTTGTTGGCCTGTCGACATATTGTGTCAGGAAACCCTCCTGCACACATTGTACAAACACCGACCTATCTAATGAACTCGAGCTATAGCTCTCCCAGTCAATATCTGGGAAGTTAAAGTCCCCCATAACAACCATGATATGGTGGGTCATATCCTAGCAGAGCAGGAAAGGTTATTCATGTTTGTCCTGTAATGCTGGACATTTCTTCAGATAGCAGATACTGCACTGAACTGTGTGGTGGGCTCAGAATATGCTCGGTGGTTCTGATGGTGTGGTCCACTTTGAGAAGAGAATGGTTCTCATCAGTTCTAGCCCATCAAATAGAACCTACATGCTCCTGTCGCCAAATCAAACATTACTTTCCCCTTATCCGCCATGCCCAGTGTAAGCTGTGCAGGGCAGCTCTGAACTGCAAAAGCTTAACCGTGCGCCTGTTGACATTTTAAAGATAGTGCAAGTGCCAGGGATCACGGAATAAATCAATAGTATCCAGGCGATAGTAAGTATAGCAGATGTATGGGAGAATCGGGCTGGCATTGAATGAAATGAACACCATGGAGTTGGGTAGGTAGGTAATGAGATGAGTTCAATACCATAGCACAAGGAAATTAGCTCGGCATCCTGCAGACCAGCCCTCTGTCGCACTCAATGAAAATGACACTGAGACATATTATTGCTAGACTTAGCCCAATGAGTTGAAGATTTTGCTGAGCCCACTCCCAGTTATAAAGACAAATGCTCCACCAAAACTCTCCATCATCGGAACCCAAACCAATATGCCATTCACTCATCCTTCCTGAAACTCCAGTCTCATGTTGAAGCATGCAAATGAAATGATTTCATTTCGGAATTTTCAAACCTATAATCACCTTCTCCTCTGAAAATCTCTCTCAATCTCCCCCCGCAAACCCGCCACTTACTGGTATTTAAACTGATTCCCTTACCATCTCTCTGGCAGTGAATTTCATTCCCACAGCCGCCCTTGTCATGGCACATTAGAGATGTGGAACATGAAATGGATGGGCGCTGCACAACGTGTCACTTCCACTATGTGCTGCAATGTTTCCCCACCCGTCAGTTGTCTAAAACAGTGTTACTGAACAATCACCTGGGTGGTGTACACAGCTCTGAATACTAGGAGTGAAACTGCTCCAGGTTTACAGGCCAAATCACTGTTGCTCACTGCACAGATCATTATATTGAACAGAGCTCTTGTCCGCATTTGTAGAACAAGACGATTTTGTGTCCAGCACAGCTGCCCATGCTGGACACATCGTTTCGTCAGGGCTTCTAAATCAATGCGCAGATGTTATATTTACTGTTCTCCCTGTTTTTCGGATAGCTAGTGGACTCATGAAACCTGCAGAGCTTTCCGGATTGCTGGGTTCTACTGGACAGTATACTAGCCTGTTCTACCGGGACTTCAGTGGTGACCAACTATCTCACCTGGCTTACAAACGTCCCGGCTTTGACTGTGAGGTGAATTGAGTGTCTGATATAATTCCTGCTATAACTATCACTCCACCAGTTCGGCCCATTCTTCAGTCAAAAACCGTATTTCTGCAACTTATTCTGGAGTAAGTAGTTATCCAATTAAACGGTGAAAATCTATCCCTCTGTTCTAGACCAGAGCAGATCAACTCAAAACACATGAAGAAGGTAGCCTCGAACAGAACATTTTCTTATTGTCAAGGTAAATGCGAGATGTTGTGTTTTAGATGCAATTCGCTTGGTCAAAATGTTTAACATTGAGGAAAACAAATCTATTCACGCACTGTAGGCAATATTCAACAAAAGTAAGAGGAACTTGGAATAAATGAAGTGGAGTACTACAGTAATTGCTTCAACTTGGTAACATGCGAGAAACACACACGTTCAAGAAACAAATTCAGAAAACAGACTGCCTCAAGAGGAATCCTCGAATCCAAGCGGAAAGAACATCAGAAGACAATTCTGAGATAAATCTCAGAAAGAAACTGTAGAAGCCAGGAGAGATTTACTGTATTCCAAACGTACTGAGACCTCAGCAATAACTGACGAAATGTAAAACAAGAATTCTGGTCCTCTGAGAGCTTGGCCATCACTCCACAGAAACAAGTCACAACTTCCATAATAGAATGTACATCCTCCACCGATGCCACAGTGGGAGCCTCTCAAAAATGCCTAATCCCACCGAAGCTATTAAATGTGCTATAATAAATGTTGAAGTTAAACATAAATACATAAAACGAAATAATGCAGCAGGCCTGATGATCAGTTGCAGACGGCCTCAGAAGCATACCATTTCCTACCCTGCCAAATCACAGTGGAATCATCAAGGATGTGAAGAGAAAACATAATCCGGCTCCCGCACCTCTAGCTTTACAATTGTAGATGTGTTATTTGCCCAATAGCAGGCATTTTAACATCCCAAATAAACCAAGTTGTTTTGTGACATATAAGGGATGTAGTGAAATAGGTTCACTGAAGCTGTTTATTCAGTGACTGTGATTGATGTCATTCTACATGGACCCTAACTGTGTCACTGGAGGGTTTACCTCTTCCGTTATTGAGGAGCTACTTTCAACCTTATACAATAGTATAAGGGGCAGTGCCATCCTCAACACGATAGGGATCAGCAGCAGCAGATAGAGGAGAGGAAGCGAATCTTACAACAACAGACTGTAATGTTACAACAGTGGATCAGAATCTGAGAACATTAGACTAGACTGTTACATGAATGGGCAGAATTTTATAATCGCGTCTTTACTGGCTTTATCAGGATTTCTTATGTTTACAATTGCGGATACGAGCCGTACTGATGATTATTCATCCCCAATTGCTATCCCATCTCTCTATTATTGGTGTTCCTGGTCAGCCTATTTCTGTCAATGCTATAAACTATGGTGAACAATGGAGAAGTTCGTTGTTATTTCTGCTACTTATATTAAGCAAAGACATAAACTATTATCTTCAGTTTCTGTCGCAAACTCCTCTTCCTTTCAATCAATTTCATAATCCACACACGTCTAAGTCGGAACAAGATTATTCAGAACCTCGAGACTGCCTTTCGTCCTGAAATGGTTTATGACTCTGTATTCTGTCTGGCATCAAATCTGCCTGCACCCACACCTATCTTACCCCCAGTCTCTACCTCTGCCTGAGTGCTGTTGCTGAATTATCAGTCATCTACATCTTTGTTAACTTCAGATTTTACGGCTCAAGTTCTCTTCTGACCACTCTTCCAGTTACAAATATATTGACCAAATACATGATTTTGTCACGACAGTTAAGTCACAATAGCAACTCCGTATCAGAATAACAATGTCACTGGATGTGTAATTCAGAGGCACAGGCTTTGACGACAAATGCATTGTTTGCAATCTTACCACAGCCGTTGACAGAACTTAAATTCGAATGACAAAAATTGGAATGAAACTTAATTTCACTCAAAATAATCATAAACCATCAGGATTTCTTTGATTATTTCAGTGATATTATTTTTTAAAGAATCGAAACATTATTGCATAGTCTGGACTAAGTGTGACTTCAGACCATCAACAATGTGGTTGGCTCCATATTGTATTGACAAATGGCCTCGGAGTCAAGGAGTTTAGTGATGGACGAGAAATTATGCCCTTGCCAGCGATACTGGTATCCCGTAAAACAACTGCAATAAAAGGGACATAAACCAACGAACTGTGAACGATGGAGATCTGGACTGAAATTGTACAGCGTCTGAACAAGAATTGGAGGACCTCAGCAGCTATGACATGCTCTGTATGAGAAGCACAGATAACATTTCGTGTCTCGTGACCCTGCCTCACATCAGAAAACAACTGGAAATAATGTTATTTATGCTGGCACCAGGGATAGTTGGGTTGGATGATGGGGATGTGAGGAGGGGATTTTTCAATTGAACGGATGGAGAAATAGCCAGAAAGTGAGAGAAAAACTAAAGAAACGCAAACAACTGGATTACTGATGGTGAACAGGAAGGAGATTAGAATAAAAGGTTATTCTTACATTTCTTCTTTTCCCATATTCCAGAATATCATGTCCATTTAGGTATGCCCTTCTTTCTGTTAGATATGTTCCTTCTATCGCTCTTCCCTGAATGTGCTGATCAACTACATTGGCAATACTTGTACTGCCCTAATACTTGCTGAGATACTGATAACGTAATGCTACATTGTCAACTGCTTCTTCGAAGAGAAGAACAGTTAATGTGGGACTGTGCAGCGACGCAATAGCTTTTATTTTAGTCCAGGAAGAGAAACTGAGAAGTGGGAAGCATTTTCAACAATGAATGGGTGCACCATGGGTGTGGTGATTTGGCTTGCTCCTGTAATTGGAATGTCAGTGGTAGTTTGTATTGTCACATGTTGGATTCATTCAGGGAGACCTGAGGGTCTAGTGGCTGCACTCTGGATACTGCATTTGCATAGTGTCTGGGTGCATGGTTAACAAATCAAGCTGAAACGACAAAGAAGGGAACTCTTTAACCAGGATGGGGCAGGGCACTGCACTTTCCTCCAGTCTAAACTGGACCCAATCGCAACTGCAATGTGCGAAACCAGTTTGTTACAAAATTAAGTGCTCACTGAGTTGTGCCCCCTCCTTCAGTATCACCTGTAGCCTAACACCAGGTAAAGGACTATTCTGACACTCACCATAAAGTAAGAGTGGGTGACATATACACTACCTCCGGAGTGCAGTCCGCCGCTGTATCACAGGTGGCAGAAGTTGTCTGCCTGCTAAGAGGAATGGATTGTTTCTCTCTCCACAGAGGAAGATACTGAAACAAACTGGATAGCGAATGTGGTCCCATTGTTCAAGAAAGGGAGTAGGGATAGCCCTAGCAACTATAGGCCAGTGAGTCTGACTTCAGTGGTGGGCAAAGTCTTAGAGAGAATGGTAAGGGATAAGATTTATGAACATCTGGGTAGGAATAACGTGATCAGGGATAGCCAGCATGGTTTTGTGAAGGGCAGGTCGTGCCTCACAAACCTTATTGAGTTCTTTGAGAAGGTGACCAAGGAAGTGGATGAGGGTAAAGCAGTAGATGTTGTGTATATGGATTTTAGTAAGGCGTTCGATAAGGTTCCCCATGGTAGGCTAATGCTAAAACTTCGGAGGTATGGCATTGAGGATACATTAGAGGTTTGGATTAGGAATTGGCTGGCTGGAAGGAGACAGAGGGTAGTAGTTGATGGATTATGTTCATCTTGGAGCGCAGTTACTAGCGGTGTACCACAAGGATCTGTTTTGGGACCATTGCTTTTTGTTATCTTTATAAATGATCTAGAGGAAGGACTTGAAAGCTGGGTAAGCAAGTTTGCGGATGACACAAAAGTCGGTGGAGTTGTGGATAGTGAGGAAGGAAGTGGTAGGTTACAGCGGGATATAGATAAGTTGCAGAGCTGGGCGGAAATGTGGCAAATGGAATTCAATGTAGCTAAGTGCGAAGTCGTTCACTTTGGTAGGAATAACAAGATGATGGATTACTGGGCTAATGGTAGGCTACTTGGTAGTGTGGATGAGCAGAGGGATCTTGGTGTCCATGTACACAGATCTCTGAAAGTTGCCACCCAGGTAAATAGTGCTGTGAGGAAGGCATATGGTGTACTGGGCTTTATTGGCAGAGGAATTGAGTTCCGGAGTCCTGAGGTCATGTTGCAGTTGTATAAGACTCTGGTGCGGCCTCATCTGGAGTATTGTGTGCAGTTTTGGTCGCCATACTATAGGAAGGATGTGGAAGCTTTAGAACGAGTGCAGAGGAGGTTTACCAGGATGTTGCCTGGAATGGTAGGAAAATCTTATGAGGAAAGGCTGAGGCACTTGGGGCTGTTCTCATTGGAGAAGAGAAGGTTTAGGGGAGATCTGATAGAAGTGTATAAGATGATTAGGGGTTTAGATAGGGTAGATACTAAGAACCTTTTACCGCTAATGGAGTCAGGTGTTACTAGGGGACATAGCTTTAAATTAAGGGGTGGTAGGTATAGGACAGATGTTCGGGGTAGATTCTTCACACAGCGGGTTGTGAGTTCATGGAATGCCCTGCCCGTATCAGTGGTGAACTCTCCTTCTTTATGGTCATTTAAGCGGGCATTGGATAGGCATTTGGAAGTTATTGGGCTAGTATAGGTTAGGTAGGATTCGGTCGGCGCAACATCGAGGGCCGAAGGGCCTGTACTGCGCTGTATCCTTCTATGTTCTATGTTCTAAACTAGGAAACAAAGTGACCGGGGGAAAAGAGGAACTGCAGGACATTAGAATTAATGAAAAGTATGTCTTTGAAAATCTCATTAAACTGAAAGATGGTAAGTAGGTGCATCTGATGAGCTATATCCCAGAGAACTGAGAAGGTGGCACAGTGGTTAGCACTGCTGCCTCACAGCGCCTGTACACCCGGGTTCAATTCCCGACTCAGGCGACTGACTGTGTAGAGTTTGCACGTTCTCCCCGTGTCTGCGTGGGTTTCCTCCGGGTGCTCCGGTTTCCTCCCACAGTCACAAAGATGTGCGTGTCAGGTGAATTGGCCAAGCTAAATTGCCCGTAGTGTTAGGTAAGGGGTAAATGTAGGGGTATGGGTGGGTTGCGCTTCGGCGGGTCGGTGTGGACTTGTTGGGCCGAAGGGCCTGTTTTCACACTGTAAGTCTAATCTAATCATTTCAGTGGCAACAGAGCTAGTGAAAGAATTACTGAGTATTCTTCTAAGCTAGTTAGATTCTGTAAAGGACACTGAAGATTGGAAAGCAGCTGTTATGAACCTAAATATTTAAAACAGGACAGAGAGGGAAAACAGAATACTAGGTATCCATAGCTTCACCTTAACTTTGAGATAAAAAAATCATTGGAACCGTTTATGATGAATGTGCCAACTGGACATTTGGAAAACAATGATATGCTTTAATAGATTCGGCCTAGATTCAGAAAAAGGAAATGTTGTTTGATAAACCTGTTGTAGTTTATGGAGATTGTCCGTTGTGACATCGACAATTAAGAACCAGTGGGAGTGGAGTATTTGAATGCTATTCAGACGTTTAGCATGATTGAATACAGGTGGGGAATTTTAATTTCTATCGTTATGTAGTTGTGGAATAGTAGGTTATCAGAAGGATCAGTGCTTTGGTAGTATTTGTTCGAAAGCTTTAGAAATGATTCAGATGTGAACAACAAATAACCTCAATGTTAAATAGCGAGAGGTCAGGAAGTGTTGGGATGGAAAAGGACCTGGATGCCCTTGGTAATACAATATAATGATCTTCATATCACCGAAGCAGTACAAAAGAGTTTCACCAGACTAAACGCTGGCATGATGGTAACTTGAGGAGACTATGTGTTTAATCTGTAGTATTGCGTGAATAAGAAGTTGAAACTTGATGGTTGTGGATGTTATGCGCCAAGCAGTTGAACAAAGTGAAAATTCCATACCTTTTGTTGGAAGCTTGATTCCTGATATTTTATGCGCATGTGCAGAGACCCATGTCTATTGAAAGAGTGATAGTCTGTGGATGACTCTGATTACTTTCGTCTGCAGTTTAGTGCTCGACCCTGTACTGAATGTTACAATTAACACAATTCTATTTGCAGCCACAAATTCTTTATTTCCACCAGCTTCTGACCTCCATAGAGACCATGAGTCTGCCTTCTTGGAGATGGCAGACACCTTAGAGGATGGTAAAAAATTGGTTTCATCCTTACTACCAGAATAATATGTTAATAACACATATGTACTGTGAGAACTGAAGCCACGGGGAACAAGATGGTACAGTCTACCGGTGCTGTCTCTGCTCCATGCGTTTGCGATGTTGAAGAATTCCTGACAACTTCCTGTTCCTGGGTTAGTAACTTGAGAAGCTGAATGACCTCTTCCAATTTCTTCGTAAACGATTCTAAGTTTGAAATGATAGCTTTCCGATCCCGTGTAAATGACGTGTGAGAGTGAGCAGCTTCCTTGTCTTCCTGTGTAACAGGCAGGATGGATTGAATTGGCTATCGCTATAATTGGCAAATAGTTTAGATGAGCTGAATGACCTCCCCATATACTTGGAAAACAGATTGAGCAGCGGAATGAACACCTTCTTTTACTGTGGAAGTGTACAATGCAATTATATGAACGTTACCCAGACTTAACAGCACGATATTAAATGTTGTCCAGATCTTGTTGCACATAAACACAGACTGTTTCAGGAGCTGAGGGGTAGCAACTTGTTCTGAACATTGTGTGGCCTTCAGTGAACATCCCCACTTCACATCGGTGTCGGCTCAGTTGGCTGAAGGATCTGCTTCGACACTACGGGATTCCCCGCTGACAAACTGGGAATGCTTGCACTAAGGGAGCTACCCTGAGGATCTACTGCAGTAGCGTGACACGGCTGAGAGGATTGATAAAAATCTTCCCTTGTGCAATAAATGGCTCCAAACAGTGGAGAAGTCACAATCGATTCTCATTAAGTGTATTTTGTTCAGTCTCTTTGATGTCGTCCTCACTCAAATACAGCCTTGAATTCAGTGCCTGTCTCGCGACTTAACCCCCTGTGTTATTTCTTTTATTGATATCAATAGGCCATGGTGTAGAAGGAGATAATATTTTCTGCAGAGGTGAGCGAATGTCAGGAATTCTCTTAACACGGAGAGTTAGGGGAGTTAGATCACTAAAAGTGACCAGTGGTGTCCTGCAGAGATCAGTCCTGGGACTTTTGCTGTCTGTGATTTTTAGAAATTACTTGGGCGAGGAAGAGCAAGGTTGGGTTACTTAGTTTGTCGATGACAGGAAGATTGGTGGAGTGGTACATAGTGTGGAGGGCTGTAGTAAGTTGCAACGTGACATTGACAGAATGCTGAGATGTGGCAGATGGAATTCAACCTGACAAAGTGTGAAGTGATTCTCTTTTGAAACCTGAATATGAATGCAGAATGCAGGATTCAAGGCAGGATTCTTTGCAATTTCAAGAACATAAGCATCATAGCGTCCACGGCCATACATCCCTCAAATTTGCTACCCAAGTTGATAGGGTTGTTGAGTCGGTATTACGTCTGCTAGCTTTCATTAACAAGGTGATTGGTTTGAAGAGCCGCTGCAGCTCTCTCGAGCCATGGTTGGACCACACTTGGAATATTGTGTTCATTTCTGGTCACATCTTTATAGGAAGAGTTTTGAGAAAATTTACCAGGATTCTGCCTGGACTGCAGAGTTGGTCTCATGGAGAATGGTTAAGGGAGCTAGGGTTTTTTCACATTAATGGGAAGAAGGATGACAGATGATTTAATACAGGTGTAAAAAACGTTTGAGAGGCACAAGTACAGTGGATAGTCAGGGACGTTTTCAGAGGGCTGGAATGGATATCACGGGTGTACCATAATTTGGATGAAGGTTGAGGGGCGATTTCAGAGGTACCTTGTTTACACAGAGAGTGGTGGGTGCGTGAAATGCACTGCCAGCAGTGGTGGTAGAGTCAGATACATGAGCGACATGTAAGCGAGTCTGAGATAGGCACATGGAAGATAGTACAATTAAGCGCATTCAGTTTAGTCTGATCTGAGCGTAGAATAAAAGATCGCCGCAACATTGAGTGCCAAAGAGCCTTTACAGGTTTCCAACTGGGAAATAAGTAATTTTCTCAACTCTGAATTTTTTGTCAGCTAGCAGCGCTTCCCAGGCCCTATGTAACATCATAGAACAGTGACACGACTTCCTTTTGTGCTGTGTAATTTACTCACATGACTGACCACTCCACTCTATTCCTCTTTAACTCCAAAGGGGGCAAAAGTGTATCCTCCTGCCTCAGTGTAACTATGCTGACTGGCTGAATGGGATATTCCTGTCCCGCTCTGATAGCCTTGAGGGGTGTATTAAGAGAAAAACATGTGAGGTAGGAAGAGTAGTTGGCCATTCTGTTCCAATTTAGAAAGATCATGGCTAGTCTGATTGTTATTGGGCACCACATACCTGTCTGTTCCCAACAAATATTGACATGAAATAAAGATCAGTTAAGGTTAGCCTTGAATATGATCAATGACCCAGTTTTCACTGTTCTCTGCGAATGACAGCACCACAGACCACACAGTCGGAAGGAAAAAGGAACAACCTTATCTCAAACGTAAATGGGAGACCACTTAATTTTAAAGTATGTTAATCTTACAGCAAGTCACCTCCTCTTTTGAGAAATAAAGGCACAGCAATTGGGAACAGGTTAGACCATTCAGCCCCTCCAACCTATCTCATAGTCCTAATTTCTTTCTTCAATAAAGTATTGATCAAACTCAGCCTCCGCCACACCATTGGGAAAATATTCCTGATACCTTCAGGCAGTACAATATAGGAAATTGGAATTAAGTCATTTTACCAATTAAGTCTCCTTTGCTCTTCGGTCATGACTGACATGTTCATGAACACAATTCTCTCCCTTTCTCTTTGTAACTCTTGACCACCATTTTAATCATACTTGTCTGTTTCTATATTAAAGGTTGTGTGTGTGTTTGTGTGTGTGCGCGCACGTGTGTGTGTGTGTGTGTGTGTGTGGGTGTGTGTATGTGTGTGTGTGTGTGTGCGTGTGTGTGTTTCTGTGAACATCTGTTTAATGGCAGGGGACAGGTTGTTGCAGAGGGTTGTGTTTCGGACGGGAACCTGTGAGCAACGATGGTGCACAAGCAAAAGCGTTGGATCCAGTTTTGTTTGTCAATTATATAAATTATTTAAATGAGAATTATAGAAGGCAAGATAAGCAAGTTTGCGGATGACATCAAGATTGGTTGTATATTGAGCAATGATTGTGTAATGGTTAACTATCTAAGATTACAAAGAGATCTTAATCAATTCAATCAGTGAATTAATGTGATATACAGTAGGAAAACAGACACTTCGACTCATCCAAACCGACCAAATATTCCAAATTAATCTAGTCTCATTTGCCAGCGTTTGGCCCATGTACCTCCATTCATAAATCTATCCAGATCCCTTTTAAACGCTGCAATTGTACCGACTTGCACCATTTCTTTTGGCAGCATATTCCATAGAAGCATCACCCTTTACATGGAAAACTTGCCCTTTAGATCCCTTATAAATCTTTCTTTGCCCTCCTTAAATTTATGTCCCCTCGTTTTGAAATTCCCAACCCTGTCAAAATAGACTTCGACAATTCATCCTCTCCATGATATTATACACCACCAGAAGGTGCAGGTTTGACTGCAATAATTACGAATGGCAGTTATCCTGGGCCTAAATTCTCAAATTCAATACTGGTACCTTTTCCTTCTCATCAAGTAACAATTCTAACAGAAAATCAATGTGTTCAGATACAATACGAAACATCGCTGTCCGGTTTGCATCCAGACCGTTAGGCCCAGATGTAGGGATACTACCATGACACAGCAGTTGCCCCTAAATCTGCAACATGACTCTCCTGTATGTTTGTACATCAGCTTGCTCGACATGCCACGGTACACCACTCTGACATCAGTACTTGAAACCAGACCATGTGCTTAAGAGATAAGGACACCATAAGTTCATGAACTGGAATCACATCCAGAATTCTGATTAAACGGCTTGAGTGGTACACACTACATAAGGCTTAAATCATGTCCCGATTTTGGGTCGTATTTAAGATTCAGCATTCAGCTCTGTTTGGATGTCTTAAAATCTGGTTCAAATTACTGAACTATACTAATCAAACTCAAGCTATGTGCCTCGATTATAGGATGTTGAGTGCATGTGTCTTGACATAGAAATAAACTATGAAAATCTTTAATTCCTTAGTTATACTTTGCAGTTGAAATGGTTGGTATCTTTAGTCAAAACTATTCGGGACAGAAATCCTGCAGACATATTTTCACTATGAAGGACCTCGAATACATTTTAGTACTGAACACCAGAGATCACAAAAAACATAATTTCTGGCCAAGAAGAAAGAAGACCTGTCACGATTTCTTCACTCTAACACGTGGTTTCCCTTTTCCTAAAATCATTCATTGATAAAAGGCAATTGTTTACTTTGCAGCCTCTCCTTATCCACTCCTCCATCTGGCTGCACAAGTCAAACCAAGCTCTACGCTTTTGGGAAATTTAAGATTGGTGTTTATCGGACTTCTGGACAGGGAAGCACATTTTAAAACTGAAGGGGGAGGGTAACTGCTAGTAATAAGACTCACTGGGCTGAGGTGAGGCAGTCGGAGTTTAACGTGCATAAATGCGAGCTTTCGCATTTTGGTAAAACAAACAAAGTTAATGGAATTAATGATCGGGCTTTGTTCGTGTTACAGGAAAAAGGGAACCGTTGATGCAAGTTTTTTTTAAGTTTGCAGTATAGGTTGATTAACGTAATTTTTTTGCTAAGACAAAGCATTTTCATTCACAACTATCCACTCCACACTCACCACGAACCAGTCGATGTTACATCCTACCTTTTCACACTTGTTGCCTACTTCCACCAGACCCACGTCAAACCCCATTCATCTCTCAATCTCCTTCCGCCTCAGCGGAACTGATGAAGTGTCTTGGCTGAAACGTTGACTCTTGCTTCTAGGACGCTGCCTAACATGCTGTGCGTTTTCAACCTCCAAGCTTTATCTACACTGAATTTCCCAGTATCTGCCTTCCCGATTTTCTCGAAACTACAATTCCCGATTAACATAACCATATCGTTTGCCACTTATAACCCAAAGTTGTCTTCGGCACATTTTCAGCTCAGATCATGACCTGTAAAAGGTCTCTCAATCTTTTGCTCGTATCGTACTAGCATCAGTCGATCACTGATTAATATTTCCATGTAAAAACAGAGAAGGATATGCATTTCCGAAAACTTCTTGTATTACTCCCATACCCAAGGCAGTTTGAATGTTCACACACAATTAATATACCATCCCGAACATTCCTTCCCTCTGTCACCCTCGCATTTCCCATGCAGAATTTGAATCATTGAATTTTAACAAAACAGTACTGAATTGAAAGGGGGTAACTGGAGGTATGTGTTCACCAAATGTGATTAATGTGAGCCTCCGTGAGTCCTAAATGGTTCACTGCAGGTTTGCATATTCAATTAATACAGGAATCGGTTCAGTGTGTTATTCCATACCATGAGCGGGAGCATCGCCTCCAGCATTAACAGTGATGAGCCGCTCCAGAGGGAGGACGAGGGGAGGTTTGATTCTGAGAACATTAGACTGGACTGTTTCAATAATACATTAGAATCTGAAAACTTTAGATTGGAAACTTCCAACAAAGGATCAGAATTTGTGAATAATAGTCTGGAATGCTCCAATAGTGGATCAGAATCTGAGAAGATTAGACTGGAATGTTCCCACTAATGGATCAGAATCTGAAAACAATAGACTGCAATGCTCCAGCAATGGGCGTTAGTCTTTGATATCGTGAACATGACGGATTCGTAGTGTACTGATGCTTATTCAAGTTGTTTGCAATCCCATCTTTAGTATAGATGGTGTGCCTGGTACGTCTTTCTGTCCGTCTATTAAACCAAGCTAAACTGATTTCATGCTCGCATTATTTAAAATTTGGAAAGTTAGAAGTCAATAATTCAGTTCTAATCAAAAATCTATTCTTGGCAATTATTACTAGCAAATTACTATTTACAAATCACTCACTGATATTCAAGGAGGAACTGGAATTTTGTAAAACTCCATAACCCTTTTAGTCCTGAACAGATTTAAATCTCAATATCCTCCGCATTCACAATTCCTATCCATTACCACCATGGTGATATCCCAGTCTCCTCCTCACCCCCAGAGCAATTTCTGAGAAATCTGCATTTGTGCCTTTTTTAAATCTTGATTCACCCGTTTCAAGTCCATTCTAACCACGCTTCCATGGCAATAAATGCACTTGCGATGCTTAAATGTTTCGCCCAACAAAGTCTGTCAGATAGGAAGAAAATGTATGGTGGCAACGTCATTCAATCAATGTAGAGCTACAGAATAATAATTTGTTTTTAACTCATGAACAAAATTGGTGGCACGCAAATGAAACCATCAACATTTGGGAGACAAAAAAGCCAATTGGCTTATTTCATGTCCTTTAGATAAGGCAACAGGTCATCCACCCGTGGTCAGGTCTCCTTGTGGCTGGAAACCCACAGCAATGTGTTTTACTCTTTACTGTACTGTGGAACTGCTGAACCAGCCACTCAATTCAAGATAAGCATAACATGCTGGCCTGACCAAGACTGCCTACTTCCCGTGAGGAAAGAACAAAAGGAAAGTTGACTCCCTTCATCTTCCCGTTCCCCATATGCTTACAGCTAATTTCTGGTCAGGCTGCTGACCATTCCTTCTTTTGAGTGTATTCTTTCTGATTGAGTCTCTCCTGAGAGTGATGTTCATCTCGATAGGCACCTCCGGTGCTGGCTTTATTGATATTGACGTACATATGTAAGGAAATTTTACATTCTACGTAAGTAGCAGCACAAAGAGAAGGAATGGCTTTTTATTCACTGGAGAGAAACGGAGATGGCAACGTGAACAAAAAGAATTATTGTAATCAACCATGGAATTATTGTTAATGAAGTATTTGGGGGACTCTGTATAGACTTTCCCTCATTTATAAGGACTAATCGCCTTGCCACAGAAAGTGTGCGTAGGTGTTTCCCCATGCTGATTCCTGTCCTGATGGTACTATGAGGATTAGATAGATCCCTGTATACATCAAAAACATATCCATGTATGGCTTACTGAAAAAGTGCCCGTGTCTCTGTGTGTCTGTATATATGTGGGCGAGTGTCAATTCGCTCGGTGTCTGTGTATTTATGTGTCTACAACTGTCTTCCTGCATCAGCCTGTGTGTTTCTATCTGTGTTGTGTACTCTATATGTCTCTGTGCGTTTCTCCTTGTGCGTATGCTTATCTCCTTGTATGGATTCTGCGTGTTAGTATATTTGAGTGTTCACCAAATATTTCTACGTATTTCTATGCCTGCACGTCGGTGCAATGTGATATCTGTTCTTTTGTGAGTGAGAGAGCAGACACTGGAACTGAAAGTGGGTCTAAAGTGAGAATTGTCCTTTACTGAACATTGTTCCTTACTGCTTGGTGAGGCGTGGATGTTTTAGAATCTCACACGTGTCGTCCTGGTCCTCTCCGGCTCGTACCAGAGTCCTTAAATATGGCCAGTTGAGGAGGGGGTGGGAACGGATATTGGACACTTCACCACCCAGCTTCACCCTTTCTGTCCAAATCCAGGCTGTTTCTCCTGGAATGGGGGTAATGTATGGAGGGAAATATCGTGGGAGTAGGCGGCCCTGCTGTAAATTTTGATGTAGGTGGGGGGTGGGCCCGTGGAAACGGTTGGGTGGCCGGGGGGAGTCAGTCCAAAGCGTTGAATCCATAATGTATGGGGATATTGTGCAATCGACAGTGAACGTGAGGTAATGAAAGTGCTGAATTCAATAGTGAAAGTTATACTGCATGAGCGTTAATTGTAGTAGAAAGTGAGCCATGTTCGGCGGAAGGTAATGTAACAAATATACAGTGAGTGTGATCGAGCAGAGAAAATACAGTGACAATTGTCCTGACATAGCGGGGAGGGGATTGATGCTTGCTTTATTTTGCTGGTCATTTCTTCAAATCACTTCAGTGTCAAAGTGACCGTCTCCGAATGTATTGTTCAAGTCTATCACTACTAACAGTACAGACAATGGCCCTCAACATCCACAGAATCAGTTTAGGTAGAGCTTACAAATAGCAAGGAGTAACAATCAATGGTGTCTTATTTATCTAAAACAAAATAGTAGCACAAAATTTGTGCATCGTATGTTCTGGAAATTTGATATAACTAGGTTTCGTGTGTGTTCCACTAATCTTCGATGATCTAAACTGCATTAACGAAGTGACGCCTAATGCAGATTAAAATAAATTCTATAAATTCCATTACGTCGGTGAAGAGGATGCTGTAAACGAAACTAAAGATGAAGTTATTTCGGATTGAGTGTTGTGTGCTCAGCAGAGTAAATAATAGCGTTGCTCTGAAGCAGCATTTGAGAAATAATGACAATAATGTGTTGCATTTTAAACGGTGTCTGCATACAACAAAGAAGTTTTGAAAATTATCGTCAACCGTCATGGGAGCTGAAGGCTAGAGAGCCAAGTTCACTCCAGTGAATTGGAAAAGTATAATGTAGCACTTTGTGACAGACAGTCAACGGTTATTATAGTTATAGAATCCTTCAGCATGGAGACAGACCCTTCAGCTTAAAGTGGTCCATGCCTACCATTATGTCCATCGACGCTCTTCCCCTTTTCCCTGCCAAAACCTTGTGCCCTTCTTATCGTTTTCTATCCATGTAGTTGTCCAAATGCCCTTTAAATGTTGTGAATGTACCCGCCTCAACCGTTGTCAGCTCATTCCATGTGCATAACACTCTCTCTTTTAAAAAGTGGCTCCTCAGGTTCCCTTTTTTCTTTCCCTTATAAGCTTAAATTTATGCTGAAAATGTGTTGCTGGTTAAAGCACAACAGGTCAGGCAGCATCCAAGGAATAGGAAATTCGACGTTTCGAGCACAAGCCTGATGAAGGGCTTGTGCCCGAAACGTCGAATTTCCTATTCCTTGGATGCTGCCTGACCTGTTGTGCTTTAACCAGCAACACATTTTCAGCTGTGATCTCCAGCATCTGCAGACCTCATTTTATACCCGAAGCTTAAATTTATGCCCTCTGGTCAGTGATTCCACAAACCTGGGAAAAAAATAGACTGAGTGCATTCACTTTATCTTTGCCTGTAATGGCATTATACACTTGTATAAGAAACCCCACCCCCACCCAGTTTCATACATCGCAAGTTACAAAGTCCGAGCTTGTCCAACTTCTCCCTACAACTCAGCCCGTTGAGTCCTTGTCAACATTTCTGTCATATCTTTTGCAACTGCTACAGTTGGTAAGCGTCCTTCCGATGGCAAGTGATCAAAACTTAATATAATGCTGTAGGTGGGGCCTCACCAACATACGAGGCGAAAGTGACGATTGCGGATGCTGGAGATGAGAGTCGAAAGTGTGTGCTGGAAAATCATAGACAATATCCGAAGAGCAGGAAAATCGACGTTTCGGGCAAAAGTCCTAACCAGCGTACTGTACAGCTGCAAGATAACTGACCATAGTCAATATTCAATTCCCTGACTGATGAAGGTCAGTTGGCCAAAAGCCTTCTTCAATGCGCTATCTACCTGAAACTCCACT
The DNA here is from genome assembly GCF_020745735.1 of Hemiscyllium ocellatum. Classification (NCBI taxonomy): domain Eukaryota; kingdom Metazoa; phylum Chordata; class Chondrichthyes; order Orectolobiformes; family Hemiscylliidae; genus Hemiscyllium; species Hemiscyllium ocellatum. The sequence goes on along the minus strand of NW_026869210.1, from coordinate 42,330 downwards.
TTAAGAGAACAATGCCCCTGAACTCCAAATTCCCTCTGTTCCAGTACCCTCCTTAAGGCCAAACCGTTCAGCATGAAACTCCAACCCTGACTTGACTTTCGAAAATGCACGTTTTCACACTTATCTATAATAAACCCCATTTGCCGCATCTCGGCCAATTTCTCCAGCTGATCGAGGTAGGTACAGCTGCAATTTCTGATAACCATCCTCACTGTCCACAATACCGCCTAATTTAGTGTCATTTTCAAATTTACAGATCTTGTACATCATCATCCAACGTGTCGGCTTCTTTTGCATTCCATGTGATTGCACCTTCCAGAGAAGCCTACTATTTGGAAACTCAGCAAAGACCTCAATGAAATCTATATCGCATTAGACTCGGAGCTCCAATCTCAACCAAAATAGCTCCTATTGATAAGGAGAATGGAGTATTTGGACGTCTGGCTGAGGGAAAGGATTGTAACTTGAGGTGAAATAATTTATAGCATGACACATTTCTGAGGATTGAGGGAATACCTGCCTGAGGGAAATGTCTCGGTTATAAAGATGAATCCTGCAAAGGTTTAAATCTTTCAGGGGCTCATTGGTTCGCACTGCAGCCTCACAGCGCTAGGGTCTGGGATCGATTACAGCCTCGGGTGACCGTCCGTGAGGAGATTGCACTTTCTCATTTTCCCTGCGTGGGTTTCTCCTGGGTTCTCTGGTTTCCTTATACAATCCAAAAATGATCAGGCGGTTTGGCCATGCAGAGTTGTTCAGAGTGTTAGGTGCATTAGTCAGAGGGAAATGTGTCTGGTGGTTTACTCTTTGGAAGTTCGATGTGCACTTGTTGAGGGAAATCGCCTGTTTCCTCGAGTTATGGATGAAAACAAGAAACTGGAGCTGAAATTTTTCAGTTTAGCAGTGATCCCATTGAATGGTTGAACAGACATAGGGTCAATGTCAGCTTCATGAGGGCAGACCTGCTGTCTTTGCGAAACTCGCTGATTAAAATGTCGGGGGCATTGGTGTGAAGCAGTGATGGTGATTATCTTTTCTATTTACTCAACTTGTGAACATTAACTCTCCTGTTCCTGTTAAAATCCTAAATTTGCAGCATTTCCTCCAAAACCAAGCTCGGGGCCAGTTGTGCAACGGATAACGCGTTTGTGGACGGATCTGGAGATTGTAAGTTCACATCCTACCTGGCTCAACAGCAAGACTTCTAATCTTACACAAACTTATGAAATGTTGCTTTTAAGCTGAGCTGAGGATTTAATTTCGGAGATGCAAGAGCACGAATTCTTTTTATAAACTTCGCTGAAGATCTCACAATCAATGTCCCAGTGTCGTCAAAGAAGTCAAAGCAGGATTAGTCACACACTCTGCTCATGGGCAACTTTCTATTTATAAAACCCAGGCACCCAATTGCTGCAGCTACAAACAATGGCAAGGAAACGAAATAAATATCCTAATCGCATGGTTTAAAATCATCAAAAATTCTCTGGAAAGTGAAACCTGAGGAGAATAAAGGCTGCAATTTCCGACACAAGTCGGATTATCAGGGTATCTGCCGCTTCTGTCAGAGGCCAGAACATTGACTCTGCTGTTCCCGGGGAGATTAATTGATCCGAATCTATAAAAATAATCCTGTCACAGATGTTGTGCGCTTGCTGTTATTGGTGTTAGGAAACATAAAGCCCTGATTCACTTGCTGGGAATCAAAACCGGGTCACGGCGGTGAAAGCGTCAAATCCGAGCCAATAGCCCATCAAGGATGCCTGGAAATCGGGGATGCACTGATGGGTCGACAGCCCTCAATTTCCTCTACGTGCTCTTGTCAGAAACATCCGCTTGACTAACCTCATCCCATTTTCTATCACTTGGTCTTTTATGCCTTTACATCACAACTTCCCGTCTGAATACATCTGAAGGTTACGTGCGTTCCTGCCTCTGCAAACCCTGACAGTGTATTCTAGATGCATCCACCTGCTCGCTGATAAAGGTTTTCTGTGTATCTACTGCATGTCAGGATCAAACAACGCCCAGGATTTAGGTGGGAATTGAACTCGGACTACGGCACGATAACCGCTCAATCACGACCAATACATCAACATGGATGACGAGAGACATGTACGGAGAGGTAGGAGGACATAATGCTAAATCATATAGTGTCCAAAGTCATATAACCTGAGATCTTCCACGGTCGTCGGTCTTTAGGATTGAGACCATTCAATTTTATGGTCTGTTTATAGTACTCAAAAGGAAATGCCGACTTAATTTTAGACGCAGAATGATACTGTGAAAGTGTCAGAATCACTTTCCTCCATGTTACAGACCCACATCAGTCATGTCAGATGCTGTTGCCCGACTTGCATTCGGCTCAAAGCAAAAACAGGGGAGGCCAAGGGAATAGAGAAGGACAATGGTGGTTTGTGAGAAGCGACTGTAGGTTAACTGGAGCCAGGATCAATGTGTGCCTTAAAGGCCAGTTTTCCTGTTTAACCTGGTATACTGACAACTCTGGATCTATCGCCCAATTGACACTTCTTTGAGTGTTGACCTTTGCACGTCTCACATCGGTTCAGTGCCCCGAGTGGATCCATACATTTCAATCTTGGCCTAACTTTACCCAGATCATCTTTGCAGATTCACACAACCAAAATTAATTTTAGAAGCAGAAAGAGACCATACAACCCGAATCTGTTCTGCCATTCAATGAGCTCAAGTCTGATTTGATAATTCCGAACTATATAACTAGCTTTTCTTCATAAATCTTCATAAATTTACTGATTAAAACTGTCTCTCTTAGGCTTGAATATACTAAATGAACCAGAACCGACAGCACACGTTGTACAGCATTCCACTGACATGTGAGAATGACAAAGCAATAGTGTGTACACTTGCCACATTGGAAAGAACAGACAGTCCCACTGGAGTAGGGATAGGGCGAAGACACGGTGAGAGAGACTGTATCAGTTAAAACTAAAAGAAAGTGAAGGAGTGGGAGCGGGTTCACAATTACACCACTGTTCTGCAATTCTCAGATTCAGAACGATTATTGGAACAAAAACAGATTCTTTCACCAAGAATAGGAAACGTTGTTGTTTGTTGGAACATGCTGGAAATCACAGCGGATCAGGAAGCATCCATGGAGAGAAGGAAAGTCAGTGTTTCCAATTTGGAAGGCTCTTCACCAGAGATGACGTGATGAGTGGAGTTGGCAGTATTTATGGAATAGTGGGGAGAGGGGGGTTGCCTGTTGTGTCAGAAAGAATGTTCATTGTTGGAATTTGTGTCGCTATTTGTCGCTTATACATGAACAGATTGTCTAACGTGGTGAGATTTTCTCTGTGTTAGGTTTAGTTAGCAGAAAGGATTACCGCGGTATCATTACAAAAAGGAAGATTTCATTCGGTTTCCTTAGCCCGTGTTTCTAAAAAAACAGACACAGATGACACTGTAATTGAAAGAAAGCAAATGGCAGACAGACAGCAGAATTACTTTGCATGTATCCACACACAGGGTTCATTCATGGTGGCATAGATTGGTTTGCAATGACTGGGATAAGACTGCCGCATTTTTAGACAATGGAAGTCCGAGCCTATACTTGAGAAGAGTAACAAGGATCGAGTAGAACTGCTATTTCTGGAAATCCAGTCTGAGGCTGGAACTCGCTGGCACCCAGTTTTCAGAGTTCTTCACATTTTTTTACACCTCAGACTCTGTGTTGCATTAACTCATCATTTTCGGCTGTTCACAAAAATACTTCTGCGTTGATATGGTTCATAATCTAAGAGTTAGAGCCAGAACATTCAAGAAGCTGTTTCTCCCAGATGTTTGGATCTTTCTTTTATAAGTGGCAGCGGATAAGGCACGATTTATTCCCTTTAAATCTGACATTTGTTTTAACTTCTTCAGCTGACGTTTTAACGGACATGGACTAAAGGCAGGAAAACATATCTTGGCCTCAGATCAGCCATGATTTCTTTAAATGATGTCACAGCATCGAGAGGCTCTATGTTCTACTTCTGTTAACAAGTTCCTGCAATCTTTACTGTTTCCATATCACGCATCTCAATAATTCCACTGACTAGTTGATGAGGAAGAATTGACGTTGCTGGCTTCTGATTGTTAATTTAAATCAGTGCTTGGCTTTTAAGCAGTTACCTAGCCTTGATAAGATATGTGATTGTAGCTTGTCTGTGATGTCCACTTGCTCAGAGAATAAGCGAGTTTGAAACCTTTGTTGCATAATGTTCCATTGAAAATATTTGAGCTGAATATTGGCTTTTCATTTCACTGGCAATGTCATCACATTCGAAGCGAGTTTATCTCCTGTTCGAATTATTCATGTCTCAGTTGATGGTTAAAAATGAAAAATAACAGTGAATGAGACGCACATTTGTAGATGTAGCTTAAGGTTGAACTAGCGGGGACACTTTAAATTTGATCGGTTCCACTCATGTCCTGAGAGAAATGATGGCTCAGTCACAGACTCAGAGTGGCCAATTGATACATGAATCAAAAGTATCCAATTCATATCAAAGAACACTCAAATGAGACAGATTGCATTCGTATCTGATCTGCTCTCGGATGTCATAATGGCGTGCACATGTGTGTGGCCACAGGCAAAATTAAAGATTTCAAAGAATCCTGGAGATCTGTTCACTATTGTTAGAGAGGAGCTCAGTACCTCTCCCAGGTCCCATTACCAGGAACATTGAACCTTTTGTGGAAGAGAACATTAATGCGTATGAGGACTCTGTGAAAAATCAAAGTGTTCCCATGAAGCAAACAAATGTATAAATAGACAGCTGTGATAGATGTTACTGTGAGAACTAAGAGGAGAAAAGTGGAAAATGGTAACGACGGAGCTCAATGGAAAATAATATGAGTTTACTCCGACCTCTCCATCAGTAACATTCACAATCCTTATCCTTACTGAAAGAACGTGGATAACGCTTAGAACATCCCTTATATTTTGAGTCAATTCACTGCGAAGGCAGGCAGGTCTTTGCAAGTATCAAATAATCACAAAATTGTTTACAGGAAATAACATGCAAACTATGACAACAAGCGAATTTATGGATGTGTCACTAACTCTCGTTCTTTCCACAGTCTGTTCATGGAACATCAACTCAATGCCTATGTACCGAACTCTTTTTTGTCCCCAGTAGGCTGGCACGGTGGTTTTCACTGCTGCCTCAGAACTCCAAGAATTTGGCTTCGAACTCAGCCTTGGGTGACAGTCTATGTTGAATTTTCACATTCGCCCCTTGTCTGTGTGTCTATTCTCCCACACTTCAAAGGTGTGCTGATGAAGTGGATGACCCAACGTGCTCAGGTTTACATGGGCTATCCATGGGAAATGCATTGGTGCAGAGTAGACGGGTGACACTAGTATGGATGCTGTGCAGTAAATTGGTGTGAACATGTTCAAACGAATGCCCTATTTCCCACATAGTGAATCTATAATGTTAATATGTGATATCTTTTCAGGTGAACACATTTTGAGGTAATATTAAGGTCATGATGAATCGGGTGGCTCTTTCAGATCTCATTATAGTGCCTGATTTAATTTTCCTATCAGCAAATACTCCCTTTCTCATCGGTTAGAAAAAGAAATGATGCACAAAACTCATCTCTGTCCATATAATACAGGAACTTTGTCAGACAAACCAGTTTCTGTTCAACATGTTTCCTTTCTGTTTACCTCAAAGTTATAAAGTTTTATCGCACATCCTTCCTGCTCCTTCGACAAAATCCAAATTCTGCTTTGGGTAATTTATTCCTAAAGCTGTTTTTTTTTAATGTGGATGTAGAGTTCACAATGTGTTTGATAATTCAGTTTAATCACTGATTTTATCAAAGAATTAATCACATCGTAGTTGAGCAAGCAGACAGAATATCAAACATTAGTACCATCTTCACTGACTTGGAGATTCAATGAGTAATTTTGAATCAGAGAATTCTTAAGGCACAGAGGAGGTCATTCAACCCGTTCGGTCATCCAGATTCTCCGAAAATGATTTTTGATGTTGTCCCATTTCCCGGACATCCCCCCTGCAATCCTGTTCTTTGCTTCCAACCAAATAATCTCCTAATGCCCTTGAGTGAACGAACCCAAATCACCAATCATAAAAATCATTCCACATCTAACTACTCGCTGTGTGAAGTTTGTTTCTCCTTCACGTTTTGTTTCTCTTGTAATTTATTTGAGACTTCAACTCTTGCTTTCAAAGATTTTTCGAGTGGGAACATTTTTTCACTATTTATTTTGCATGGAACCCTAATGATTTTGAAAACAATGTTTAAGATTTCCTGTTTGCCTTCTCCAATTGAACATCATGGGTGAATTGTCTCACTGTTGGAGACTCTAACGCAGCTGTCTCCTAATCAGAGCAAACATAAAACTGTCTTATTTGGACTTTTAGGCGACATTGTTTATTTCTGAATCTCCCGGTGTAAGTGTGCCTCCTGTTCCAGTCTGTATTGCTCAAGCCAGTGGCTTGTATCTACCCCGTTGTTAATCTTAGTCCAGCCGCTTCACGCAATACTGCCCATCGCACTTCACAGATGATTGACAGTGATGCCTGTCCAATAGGAGTAGTGGGTGGGGAGAGTAATCCATGAAATACAGAGTGAAGGAGGATTAGCCTAGTGGGGTGGCAGACATGTCACAGAGAGGGTTCACTCTGTCCTCACTCTGAACAAACCATACTGCAATGGAACTACTCATCTCAAAGACTGTCCCTGTTGTGGGACAGACGGGAGAGTTCAGGACAATCCATGCAAAGATCAGGCTGAAGCAGTGCCACTAATTATCACGCAGATGTATGAAATGATGTGGACCGGGACGTTTCTATATCTTACCCCCCGAAGATCTCCAGCATTGATATATCAGATCAACAGGCAACCATTTGGCCCTTCACGCCTGCCTTTCCCTTCAACATAATGATTGATGGTCTTCATTCTCACTGCCCTGCTCCCACTTACACATCTGCAAAGCTGGTCAAATGTAAGCACGACATTTATGATTGATGCAGGCTTTTAATGTCTGGTTTTGTCGAGTCCACAAAAGCAGGACAAATCCAACCTCATCCATGACCTTAACGCCAGCTAATCAAGGCTCAACCATCAGCAAAGTGATGGAAGGGAGTAATAACTATGCTTTCAGACTCAGCCCAGTCAAAAATTAGAATCTTTCTTATTTGTGTAATCCATAAGAGGCACTTAGCTTTGGACCTCATGACAGAATTAATCCAACATGGATAAAATACTGCACTCAAGATTCAACGTCAGACTGACTGCTCTTGACATTAAGGCTGTGTCTCTTTGACTAAGAAATTGAAGAGCTTTTGCAAAACTGAATCAATTGGAATCAAAGGAAACACGTGTTATAATGAGGACGTCGAAACGACGCCTCGTAATCTGTTTAAAAGTGAGTCAGTTACGGAGAAATTCCAACGTCCATTACTTAAAGAAAAGCAAATTCTAATCTCACTTTAATTGTGAATACTAAAGAAAACAATTATTTCCTGTCACTGAACACAGTGTTATCAATATGCTGTTTTAACACAGTTATTAAACATTATATCAATTTAGTTTCAAGTCCACACAGTTAGTTTGTTCTCCACTGTCTTCAATCTTTCATCTGCTCATCTCAATTGAGTCAACTTCTTTCATTTTTACGGGTATGTTTTACAGAAAATGGTAACTTTTTTGATTTAGACTGCCTGCTAATTTCTTTGAGAGGAAGATGTTAGATGGGCAGGCTTCATTTCGGAAAAGTAAAGCTGATGAAGGACAATTGCCAATCCGAAAGTGGCAGGCCAAAGCTTTCTTTAGGGGATCATTGAAGCAGTTTTCTCATCGTTCTCTGTGGCGTTGTTAGTCAGTGCGTTCGGCTGCAAAACGACAGGTTCCTGTATTCCAACCACCCAGGACGAGAGCAACAGTTGTTCTCACACCATCTTTTGTTTTTGCTGTACAGTTCCGGGTTTTTAATGTGGTCAGCAGTAAATGTTCCGCATAAGGCTCAAAGGGATATTGTCCCAGTTGGAGGAGTGCTGGTTCCTGGTAGCATGGATGTGTCTGGAAAGGGTGAGATCAGCCTGTTCCCATTTTCCACAGTGAATGCCCCAATTTCTAGTTGGAAAAAATGAATCTGACAGACGATAATTGACATTTCTAAAAGTCTCTGCTACAAGGGAGTTTCTATAATATTTGGTGTAATTACCCGGTAGTTACCCGACACGGTGCTGTTTTGACCCACCCACGGATGGATTGTTACTGTTCTTATCCATCCGAATCCTTTCCTGTACATTTCCGGGTTTTAATAGGTTCAGAGATATGTTCCCCAAACAGAAACCATATCGAGTGAGAAACGACAATGGCGTTTCTGTATTTTTGCAAAGGCTAATACAGGGGTATGGATGCTCAGAATTTGCAACAAAAACAGGAACAAAACTCTGCACTTTCGGCATTACTTGCGGGAGAAAACAGCTCTGACAAAGTTCTGCAGAAACTCTCAATTTGTATATCTTATTCTCTCTCCCCTCATGCTGTCAGAGCCTACCTAGTTTCTCCTGCAATTTCTGCCTTTGTTTTTTAATTGAATAATAATTCCAACTACCGGGATTTATCACCCAGAACACACATGTCCAGACTTTTAATTATGTTGATGTTGTGGTGATTGAATTCAAACAAACCGAATATTGAGTCCCTGTCGCTCCATGGGCAGAGAGAACTAGAAAACGGATCAGTAACGTGCTTCGGATGTAGTGACCAATTGGTTGAGGCGATGAGCTTTAATTTCACTGTGGATTTCTCGTGAAGTTAAGCGTTTTGCTGACTGTGATTAAGAGACGTGAGTTAACTGGGAGAGTGCTTATTCTCTGTTTTCTTGATTGAGACTCGGATTACAGAACGGGGGAAAATGCAAATAACCTAGGTAAGGAATGTTGGGAATCCGCAACCAACCGTCTGTCGGGGTGGAAAGCTCCAGAGCAGGTACGAGCCATTTAGTTGTACACTTCCATTACTGAATTCGTTTGCGCCTCTGAGCCAAGTGCTGCGAAATGAGATAACAACAGTCCGGAGATTGAACGGAACTGGTGCAAATATGGCGTGTCAGAGGGCATTTTCTGTGATAGAGACCTCCATGACCAGCTGCGAGGAGCTCAGTTTGTGAAGTAACAAGATTTTTTTTGCAAAATGTCTCGCAGCAAGGAAGAGGACATAACTACTCTCCCCTGGTCATTCTGTCATTGACGGTATCCACTGGGACATTTCCACTGGTAATGTACAGTCCACATTACTGTAAACAGGCTGTATGATAATCAGGAAGAAGAAACCTTGAAGTCTCATTACTAAGCCTTGTGCAAGCCCTTGTGTCTTACCTTCCCTGGTTCTGCTTTCGAGAGAAAGACTACTTTCACAATTTGCCTGCGTTTGTATCAGACAGCTCACTGACATCGGAGCTGGACATTCAGACGAAGGTGGAGTTATGACAGGCACAAACAGAACGAGATGGGGCTCTAAAGTGTTTCGTGTTTGCCATGTGTCAGTTGTTTTAGTGAGAAATGTCTGCCGGGCTCTATCCTGTCATATTCCCAGGAGCTGCAGGGATTGGGTTGGTGGGATTTGTGATATTCGGAGTTGCATATGAGCAGCGGGTGTGATTCTTTCAGTTCAGTGTCCATTTCATACCCCAGCTCACTGTAACGGTTCACATTGTCTGGAAAAGATGCTTGTGTTCTACCTAAAGCTGCATGTTATTGGACAACGCTGCAAAGTGAAGCACATTGACCAGGTATACCCCTTAGGTCTCTATCACTCTCGGGAATGTGCCTGTGTGCCTGCCTCTGTATGTGAACATGAGGATGAGTTCCTCAAGTGGGGTGTCAAAGCAGTGTGGCCATGTCAAATGTAAGTTACATTGATGTGTCATTTAAGATCACAGAGAGAATCTCGTTGTCATTTGGCCTGCAAACATCAGCTGTTGGCGATTTGCTGCAAACTGGGAGAAGAAGAGGCGGATGCCTGATGACCTGCGCTGCACAAGGGGCCGAATGGCATTTCCCACAGATTTTTAAATCTCGAGGAGAGAGAGAAACTGATCTAATGAGAAAATCTTTTTTACAATCTTACCTAATCGTTTTTACTGCCCACTCTACCACCGATTGTGGTATCATCTGCAAACGTACTTTCCATGCTTTCTATATATGCATCTATATCATTTATATAAATGAGAAACGAAAGTGGGCTCAGCACTGATCCGTGTGGAACACCGCTAGTAACAGCCCTCCAGTCTGAAAACTACCCTCCACCACAATGCTCTGCCTCCTGCCTTTAAACAAATTTAAGATTAATTGGAAATCTCACTTTGACTTCCATGTGATTATCTTTCAAAATTCGTCTACCATGTGGAACCTTGCAACAGGCTTTATTCAAGTGCCAGCGAACAATGTCTACCACTTTGCCATTTTCAACCATCCTCAAATAAATTTAATCATGTTTGTGAGACATAATTTCCCTCGCACAAAGCCATGCTGATTATGCCTAATCACTCCTTATTTCTCAAACTGCATATCAATCCTATCGTTCTGATAGTTTCCAACAAATAATCGAACAGCATTGCCACATTCAGAAGCCTATATATCGCAGGCTTTTCCATATATCCTTCTGAAACAAAGGCATATTAGCCATTCCTCAGCAATTCGACACCTCACACGTAATAGATGATGCAAATATTTCTACAAGGGACCCACAGTTTATGTACCTAAATTTCCACAAATACCTGGGATACACGAGATCAATTTCGGAGAAATATCCAACTTGATATTTTCCAATTCCTCCAGCACTTCCCCTTTTCAATGTGCACTACTTTCAACACATCAAGATTTCTTTCCCCCCAAATTCTGTACCCACCATCTACATCTCTACAGTATAAACCGATGCAAAATAAACACTTAATGTCCCTCTCATCAGCTGAGCTTCAAGACAAACGTAAGTTCTTTCATATTTGAGGGGGCTTGTTTAGTCTCGAGCTCTTAATACACTGACACAGTCTGTTTGGATTATCAATAACTTTATCTCCTAAGGCTATCTGACGCCCTCTCTTTGCCTTCACGATATCCTTCTTAAGAATGCCCCTCCAGTTATTATATTATTCAACAGATTTATTTGAAACCGCATATTTATATCAATAATATGATGTCATTTTCTAAAAGCAAATCTCACCTGACAAGCTCTTCTTCTCCACAATAAACAATGTTCTGATAGAATACCTGCAATATTGGAACAGGTCACTCGGCCCAAGAAATCCCCACCAAACCTGTGAAGCATATCGCACCCAAACACACACCTGTATCCAATCCCTGAAAGTGTGCATTTCCTGTGTCCAAAAAAACATCTTCAGTCTGTGAAAGGAAACCCAGGAGGACGCGAAGAGAATTCACATGCTCCAAACAGAGAGTCACACGAGGCATCTGAACGAAGTAACGTCATTGAGACGGCAAGACTGCAGTACTCACCACTGTGTCAGCTATTGTAAACCTCCAGTGCACCACTCATAACACATTTTGACTTAGACATGGGACCAAAACCTACTCCAAAAGATTCAAATACGTCTGGTCAGAGCCTCTTTTCGTCTCAGTTCTCAACCTCTGCGCTTGTTTTCTGACTCAGTTGAATTGAATGCCTACATTGTATTTACCTTCTGAAACGCCAACTGAATCTTGTTACGCAATGTATAATAAACCAAACATCATTGTTTTCATTAAACATGATTAAAGTGAACAATAATTGAATTACCACAGCACGCTCCTATTACACAATTCACTGACTGTAGTAAACAGCTAATTCACGTTCAGATGAGTGAACACGCTGTTTTGCGTTTAGCAAAACTGTTGAAAATGACATTGACTAAAGCTTAAATTCAGACACAGTGCTATCGGGCCTCACCACTACTTCCAAAACACTGTAATCTCCAAAACCTGTCCAGAGAACTTACAAAACTCCAAGTGGACAGTTATCACACAATCCCTCACAACACACTGCTGAGAGACCTACCTGAACAACAGGGAAACGTGTGCGCAGGGCGAAGGGCTGATCCAAACACGAATCAACGTTTGGAAAAATCATCTGAAAACATGCATGTCTTGTAAGTTTGTGTCTTCTCGTGTGTCTCCAAAACTCTGTAATAACGTACCTTGGATCCCACCCTGAAAATAGGTGTTCTCAAGGTGATGCATTCCTGCCGCACATAGCATCTTACATGGAATCCCTCATAAACAATATTCAGTGATTTTCAGCTCCACAACGTCAATATCCAAACAGAATTGTGCAGCTCCATTGATGGCCAGCATGATCCGAGCACAACTTCTTTATGTGTTACTTGAGCTGGAAATTTATGTGTACATTTTTCAGCATTGTTGTAACCGTTAACAGCAAAGTCTCTTTTACTGAAGGTCCGACATCTTTTGATAATGCCAACTTTTCGATTGTCCTTCAAGCATGAAATCCACCAATTTACTCAGTTCATTTTTATAACAAAAATTTGATGAAAATAGAGCACAAGTCACAATAAGAAGCACAACCAGGAACAAATTGCTATAAAGACTAAGGAAAGTGAAAATATCCATTATTTTTGTTTGAACTGGTATTCTGAGCTAATAGTCGACTCTCCTACTCGTCAGATGCAGCCTGACCAGCTGTGCTTTTTTTTTAGTAAAATCCGTTTTGACTCTGATCTCCAGCATTGGTAGGCCTATCTTTCTCCCTGTTAATACTAACAGCATAATCTTCATGACGACAATATTGCTATTTGTGTAAATATCTGAGTCAATTTTCAATTGTCCATCTTCCAGCTCAGTGATGCTTTAATGTGAATGTCAGTGATTGTGTGATGCTCGGTATATAGGCCATGCCCCTGAAAGATCGACGAATTTTTTAAAACAGCATATCCCTTCAGCTGTTCATACAAAGCAACGTACTGACTGGGCCCAACCAGCGTGTGTTGACAAAACTTAAAAATTAATGTCGAGCATTGAGCCAGTTTGAACTATATTTTTCAATCTGATTTATTCATAGAATGTGTTTGGCCAGCGTATATTGCTCATCGCTTGTTGCCCTCAAGAATGTGATGAAGATCTGCCACATTGAACTACCACAAAGCAATGGCTGGAGGTAGGCATATATTGCCGCTAGAGAGGGAACTTGAAAGAATGACACTGAAGGAGCAGCAATATATTTACAAATCAAGATGGCGGGTGGCTTGCAACAGAATGTGAATATGGAGGTGGTCCCATGTATCTGCTGCCCTTGTCCTTCTTGGAGCTCATGGTATAAGGGGTACTTTGTAAGGAGCACTGATAAACTTCTGCAGAGCAACGTGTCGATGGCAGGCATGTCTGCTAATGAATGTCAGTGGATGAGGGGTGAAGCTGCACTCAGCCAGGCAAACGTGGAGCATTTCATCGTGCATACATTCAGCATTTATTGATCTTTTCTGGGTCGAAAAGTGGGTTGCCGGAAGTGCTCAGCAGGTCAGGCACCATCTGAGCTGCAGGAGAATGGACGTTTCCATCGTAAGCTCTTTACAGGAATGGGTAATGAATTTATATGGTCATTCTGTTTCTGTTTAACGGTAATTCTCAGGATATCGGTAGTCCGGAAGTTCGGTAAGGGTCATGGCGTTGCATGTTGTGAATAATGATTGAACTCTGTATTTTTGAAGGTGATGCTTGTCAGTGTCAATGACGTGTCTTTAAAAGCATGCACCTGCATATTTTGCATATTGGAGTAATCAGGAATGGTGTTGAACATTGTTACATCACTGGCAAACAATCCCATTCGCGATTATTGATGCAGCTAAGGACTGTTGGGCCGAAGTTAGAGAACACTCTTTTGTCTTACTGAGTCTCCCTCCCTCTGAGTGACGAAGATTGCTTCAAGTTCCAACTGCTCCGGAGTGGTAAAACAACATACCTGAACGGATTTACAGTAGAATATCTAACCTAAGGAGCTCAGTGAGGACTGAGTTTCGTCAATGTATGAAAATTTAGTTTGTAATCCAGATCAATGCCAACATTATGGGTTCAATTTTTGCACTAACTTAGGTGACTGTGAAGGACTGTCCTACCCAACCTCCCCCTTACTTGAGGCATCATGATTGTCCAGTTAAGCTTTCACAAGTCGTCTCTGACCAAGAAGTGAGCAACACCATCATACCGTAGCAGTATGGTGACTTGCCCTTCCATTTCTGATCTAGAGGCTTGCCCAGAAACACCTCGCCTGGGGAATTACTCCAGAGCTCTCCTGGAGATTCAATGGCTGACTACAACCAACCCCAACTGTTTTCATGTCTACCAGGTATGACTTTAATCAGTGCATAGGTTTCCGTGATATTCATTTGCTGCAGTTATGCTATTGGTACCATACTTGGTTAAATGCAGTTAGGATGATGTTAGGTGCAATCACTCTCGCATCATTTCAAGAATTCAGCTGTGTGTTTTCTTGGTTGTTTAAACCAAGGCTTCAGTTAGTTCAGCGATGAGTAACCATGTCAGAGCCCAAAAGTGGAGCATATGTCAGGCAGTGATCGTGAAAATTGAGCTAGAGAAAAAAATCGGCAGCTGTTGGTATTGGCGCTAATCACCTGACACAGCCCAGTGCTGAGTTTCAATACCTGTTCGAAATGTGGCCTGTTTCGGACAGTGATTCCACTTACACACACACATATAGAAACGCACACACACGCACACAGTATTCACAATGTAAAAGTGTGACTTTTCCTTTAGAAAATCATGCATGTAGTAGTCACTGTTATCAATATGGTCATCAATCAATATCTGATTGATCGTCATGTTGAGAGATAAGTGAGGATGAGGTCCAGTATGTTTTTCACTCTAAGCCATTCCCTACCCGACCAGTGCAGACACAGTCGAGCAGCTCTGTCCTTTCAGACTCGACCATCTCGATCAGTAATGCTGCTCCCAAAACCCTCTTGATTATGGTTTTGAAATGGTCTGTCCAGTATACCGTCGACAGCTTTGGCAAAAACTCAGCGCTTCCTCCATGTGTTGCTCAATGTGGACGAACACTGATCTATTCAGCGGAGGGAGAGGAATCAGCAGGAGTTTTCAGATTCAATGTTTGATGTGACAAATTGAGGCGAAGGAAGTTGAGTCTGCCTAAGATTTACTTGTCAATTTTTGATCTGATCTAGCGAAGCTGAGGTAGGAGAGTCAGAGGGTGGTTTCCGTGTTCGTGCTTGATCTGACACCATCAGGCTGACAAAGGGGACTGAGCAGGAGGTTTTCCTGTCAGTGTTTGATCGGACACCGTGAGGCTGTGGGAGGAGAGACAGCAGGAGGTTTCCACGTCAGTGTAGCATCTGGCACATGAGGCTAGGGTGGGGTGACAGCAGGAAGATCCGGTGTCAGTCGCTGATCCAACATCATGAAGCTGAGGGAGGTGAATCAGTAGGAGTTTTCTGAGTCAATGTTTGACCTGACAGCATGAGGCTGAGTGAGGGAGTTCAGCGGGTGTTCTCTGTGTCAATTTTTGAACTGTCAGCGTGAGGCTGAGGGAGGGAATTCAGCAGGAGGTTTTGCGTCAGTATTTAATCTGACACCATGAGGCTGAAGGAGGTAAACAGCATCAGTTTCCGTTATAATGTTTGATTTCACCCAATGAAGCTGACAGAGGGGAGTCATCAGCAGGTTTCCGTGTCAGTGATTGATCTGATACCATGAGGTTGAGGAAGGGGAGTCATCAGGAGGTTTCTGTGTCAGTTTTTAATCTGACTCATGATTCTGAGGGAGGGAGGTCGCCAGGAATTTTACTTTGCAGTTGTAACGTGTCTTTTGGTAAATTAAACAAAAAACTGAACAGTTTTTAGGTGTCCAAATTGACACAATGTATCAAAGCCACTCAGTTCGTCGACCCAATCAGCGTTTTTATCCAGACAGCAGTTTAAATTCCCCCAATTTATTGAGAAAGACACATGGATATGAACGATCCATTGTATTGTTAATAATCTGAAATCAGTCATATTTTATGAATTTCTTGTCTCAAGGGGCAATATATAAAAAAGAGGCAATTCGACAGTGGGGGTCCGCCAACTGCCATCTGAGTAACGGGTGAGCGCGAAATGTCATCTAACAAAGAAATATTGAACTCACACAATAAATCTCCATGCTCTCTCAGAAAAGGAAGATCCATCTGTAAAGGTACACAACATGCTTTGCACATATTCTTGGCATCAAAACAACTGAGAAGGCATTATAGACAGAGGAAGATGATGGAATAAAACACTGAATTTTCAGGAGGATCCATTCCGTATGAAATTTGAGCAACTAAGTTTCAATGATTGTGCTGAACAATGATGGATTTACGATTGGAACTTATTTTAAAGAAACAACATATCAGCAGGATTTAGTTTTCTTCGACAATAGGTAGTTAGTTATGGAGTGATTGTTCATATTGGTAGTAATTGCTTCACTCTTAGAGTAATCGAATCCCTGCAGTGTGGAAACTGCCCTTCAGCCCAACAAGGCCACACTGACGCACCGAAGAGTAACCCACTCAATTACTTTCCACAACCCTATAATCCTATATTTGACGCTGGCTAACCTACACATAGCTGAACTTTTGGGCAGTTCAGCATGTCTTATTCAACTAGCAAAATTTTGGACTGTGGGAGGAAACCCATGCAGACATGGAGCAAATGTGCAAACTCCACATTGACAGTTGCTTGTGGCTGGAATTGAACTCGGGTACCTGAAACTATGTGAGAAAAGTGTTAACCGCTGAGGCACCGTGCTGTTCCTCGGTGTAAAGATAGTTTCTTGTTAACTACTGAGTTGGTGAAAGGATCCATTTCATTTAATCACTCATGTATAACAAAGTGAGTGTAATAAAGGGAAGGTTTATATGGCTTGTCACACTTCTTCACCAGATTACGAGGTGATGATATCTTCATCAGACGTATCGATTTTAATTATCAGAGGGATGTCGACCTCTGTTTCATAACATTATAGAGGTACAAGTGAGTCAAGTGAATGGACATGTCTGTATATGAAGCATGGTAGGGAGAAATCTGTCTGTGTCCGAACATATTGGCGGTTTGGATGGAAATGCAACGTATTCCACACCATGTGATGGAAATAGGGAGACTGCAACTTCTGTTTTCAAAACTTAAGATCATAGAATCACGCGGCATAGAAACAGACCCTTCAGCACAACATGGCTCTGCCAGCCAAATATCAACAAGCTACGTACTTCCCTCATACGTCGAGATCTACTGCCTACAATGTGCTGGTATTTCAAGTGCACAATCAGCTACTTCTTAAATGCTGTGTAATCTTGAATTATCTCTGCCGTGAGTTGTCAGCTGGTCTTTACTTTGAAACTTTACAAGGAATGGATATGTAGTCGGCATGGACAGGTTGGACCGAAGGGTCTGTTTCCATGCTGTACATCTCATTGACTCTATGACACTAAATGGTTTCTGCCAATAGATCGATCACACCAATTTCAGTGACAGAGTCAAGCTCACCAGATCAAGAAAATGTGCGGGTCAGGTGAATTGACCATGGGAAATTGCCCGTAGTGTTAGGTAAAGGGGTAAATGTAGGAGTATGGGTGGGTTTCGCTTCGGCGGGTCGGTGTGGACTTGTTGGGCCGAAGGGCCTGTTTCCACACTGTAAGTCTAATCTAAAAAAAAAATACCTGCAATGGTCAACAATTCTTAAAAATACTGAGTTTTGTTTTAATTATGTTGTAATTTTAGTTGACCTCGACCAGCATTAATTACCCTTGAGAAATTCCAGTCCAGTTGGCTCTGGTAATCCACAATGCTGTTGGGACAGAATTCCCGCAGAGCATCTTGTGTGTCAGTGTTGCAGGGAGTTAGTACGACTGCTGATGGATGGTGTATTAAACATCAGGTATGCTTTCTTTTCGATAGTAGTTTCTACAGGTAACACAGGGTCTTCCATCACAGTCGCTGCCTAGTGTCACGCTGATATGGATAGTCTTTGGAGAGCTTAAGGAGCTGAGTTACTCACCAAAGAATTATCAGCATCTGAAATGTTGTTTTTCTTCATGGTTGATCCAGTTAAATTTCAATTCAATGCTTACGCACAGGACATTTATGCCACTGATAACAAGGGAAGGATTTTGGATTCTCTCCTATTTGAGACATTTACAGTCTGTCCAAATTAAAGACCTTATCTTGTTTGCCGCTCATGAGCTAAACCTAAAAGCTATCCACATATTTCGGTTAGGAACACAGCCTACTGCATCACCTGGGGATTATGAAAGGGTGTGGAAGAGTGGGTTTGGGTTCAGTTGGGACACGGGTATTTTCCTCCCCTCTCAATGTGATCTGTCTCGAATCCCAACAAACTATTTGGAATTGCACTTCCATCTCAATAAAACATGAATTAATATCAAGGAAACGGTTATCAAAATTCTTGGGCCCTGGACGTTGGAGTGGATTGAGGTTGTGAATGCTGTGATGAACAACATGCAGGAAAACACGGGAAAACTTATTGTTTGTAGAAGCAAATTCTATGAAAGGAATTAATTGTGCTGCAGAGAGGTGACACCGTTGCAGCTGCCAGTCTATATTATAATGAAGGAAAAACTGTATCCATGATATCGCTATACTTAAAATAATGGAGGCAAATGGCTGGAATGATTTTAGAATGGTGGTTGTACAATACTTGCACAGAGCATGTGAATTAGTCTGGATGCCCAGAGATGTTTGGGCTGTCCGACGTTGAGTACTTGCTGATAATCCATGAAATGATACTTTTTTGTAATATAGCCACTAACTGAGTAGAGTCAAAGGAACAAACCTGCAAGTGCTATTGATTATTGTTTCAGAATATATCAGGATGTTCACAGTTACCAGCACATAAAATCATACAAGGAGAAATTGTCCTATTGTGTCTGCATCACCACGTGTTTGTGAGGTTACCTGCTTCATACACCAGCGTTGGCACTGCATTCCAGAGAAGCACGAACTTCTCAGTTCTGACGAGGTTCCACAAATCCTCTATCTTGCCTTTCGCTGTCAAATTGTGTTCCCTTGTTAGATTAGATTACAGCGTGGAAACAGGCCCCACGACCCAACAAGTCCACACCCACCCTGCGAAGAGCAACCCACCCAGATCCATTCCCCTAAAATTACCCCTTCACCTAACACAATTCACCTAACCTGCATATTGTTGGAGGAAACCGGAGCACCCAGGGGAAACTCACGCAGACACGGAAGAATGTGCAAAGTCGACACAGACATTTGCCAGAAGCAGGAATTAAATCTGCGTCTCTAACGCAGCAGTGTTAACCACTGTGCTACCGTGCCGTGACTGAGAGAGGTAGCTGCATTATTTTCGTCCTGTCCCGACACCTTATGCTCTTTTACACCTCCTCAACAGTTGCAAAGAAAAGAACGAACAAATTTAGACCCCATTTAATGTGTCAGTACTCTCGCTTCTTGTTTCTTCTGACGTGCATCATCTCACATTTATCAGTGTTAAATATCATGGGTCATCGATTTGGATCTCTGAATAATTTGTCTATATCCTCCTGAATCCTAACATTTACCTCCTCATTGTGATTGACACAGCTAACCATCATTCACGAATATCACAAGCAATCCTTGATTTCCTTCCTGTTCTCCAGATGTTATTCAAAGAGGAAGAATTAAGAATTCAATTCTCTTGCTGTTCTTAGTTTGGTTATATAAGCAACATCATTTATGAGGTAGCCACAAATATAATCTTCAACAGAGAGCAGAATTCACCATTTACTCGCTGCCCACTGCAGGCTTTATTCATAAAGCTTGTCAATAACTCAGGATGGAGTGGGCTTTGGTATCTTGTACTGCAACACATGTCACTGGAGTAGTATCATTGAGAACATTCCCGACTATCGTCAGAGCTGAAGATATTTTTCATCATCAGGATGGACACAGACTCATTCATTGCTTGTTGAATGACGAGTGGGATGAGGATAATGATTCAACTAAATTCCAAATTATGGAAAGAAATGCAGGAGATCAATTGAATTCTCATGTCTACTTTGAATTGGAAGAAAATTATGAGAATAAACGCCCAGTCTGTTACATACTGAAAAAAGAAGTTCAAAAATGTTGAGATACCACACGAGATGAGACAATCACGTCGTCTGCACTTGATGGAGATACAGAAATGCAGAGTGAATGTACAAACTGAAAAAGAATCAAGTGATAGAAAAGAATTTGCAAAAAGATCTTTTCTTAATTTTCAATGGAAGCCAGATTCCGATTTTCCTGAACAGTGATATTTTCTCACCTCATCTCAAGTAAAAAATAAAACAAGCGTTTCCCTGCCATTAAAACGTCTTCTGCAACGCCTAATCTTTCTTCGTACAGTTTTCTTACACCCCTACTTCCCCTGCACTACTCCTTCTGCTGCTACATACTCTTTCACTGACCATATTCCTTCACACCCTTCTTCTGCCACTCCGACCGTGAGTTGCACCACTTCACCAGTTACTCCCATTTCACCTGGCCATGACTTTCCATTTTGTTTTCCAACTGTGATCATGGAATCTGCTGGCTTCAGTGTTGCTATTTGTCTTCCGTGAATGATGAGATTGAAAGGATCAATGTCCATGAGGAGCAGACAATAGAGTGTGTCTTTCACTGTGCGATGCAACAGGAACGGGTTGCTTTATTGTCTATGGTACAGAATGAAGCTTCTTTCTGTCCGTCTGTCACAGCACTTTAACAAATAGCCTCATGACAAATAGGACAAGCCTCTCTTTCTAGTCAGAAGTGCATGCATCAGTTTTTCTTTAAACATTGTGAGGGCAGTGAGCACATTGTTCAAACAAACCATGTTCTGTTCCTTTGATCTTCATAATTTTAACGTATGTCCCATTGTCATTTGAGGTGATATCAGTGTAACGTCCCTCGTCATCAAGATGGTATTTGACTCATGTGGAATCAAAGACCCTATAAAAGCTGTGATTAATGGGAATCGGAGGATATTCCGTGTAGGTAATTTTCTCAATGATCAACGGGAAAACCAATCCCTACAAGTTGTTTTCCAAGCAACATGACATTTTGACTATAGACTAATATGTTGTTGTTTCAATATCTTTTGCTAAACTTCTTGGAATCCACTTATATCTGTGTGTGTATCTGCACAATTTAAACAGGGATGGTTCAAGAAGGCAACTCCCTGACGCCTTCCTCAGAACGATTGATGGTGACAAATAATCTCTGCCCTTGGTATTGTCTTCCAAATTCATGGATGAGTTTGTCCATTTAAAAACATCAAGATATATAATGTTCTGACAGATTGTTCCAAAGTCTCAGGAAACAAAATCCGTCCTGTTTGAGTATCACACCAGTCAAATCTGGACATTGCAATAATATGATGATTGCCATTGTTTTCAATCAATTACTTTGTGAGGATGGATCATGTGATGTAACTGCCACTGAGTTAAACATTTTCTCTGGCCACAGCATCTAATCCCATTGGCTCAAGTCTGCACCAAAATGCAATTCTATTTTATCGTCTGTCTCATTCGCTGTGCTTAAACAGAAAAAAAATCCTTTACATTTCATACATCAACGCTCACAAATTGCCACAACTTAGATATGCCCATGACTCTGTGGAACCTTCCTCCCCTCCCCTGGCCAGTCCTATGAATCCATCTCCACCCCCAACTGCATCTCCTGTTGTATATTCACTGTCCCTCCTAACCTCTCAATCTCCGATGCTGAATGTTGTGGATTCAGCAAACATCTCAACTTTACCCTTCTGCACCCCACTCCACACCGTGCATTATGAATTTCGTGCTCGACCTGATGTTGAACTCTACTTCTGCCGTCTTCGCCTCCGTGCCCATTTCTTCCGGCAACATTCCCCTTCCTGTCCCACAGGCCCCTCTGTCCAGCTCCAACACTCCCTCCAAATGGACCGTTCCATCTGGCCCTTTAACTGCATTCGATCGCCTCATTAAGACCTGTCGATACGACATTGTTTTAACTTAATTTATCTGCATCTACCTTACTGTTCCAACTTATGACCCTCCGAACTGACTGCACTCGGTGTACTTGGATCCAAATCTCACTGTGTTATGAAGCATGTGCCAATAAGTGTGGAGTAATTTTAATTTGGTGGACTGACCTCCTCATTGCCGAGGCTGAGCACCAGCTCTCAGATATCTCCTTTTATTATCCTCTGGACCATAACCCCAAAATGGTACATCAGGCCATTGTATCAATTATGATAACTGATCTCATTTAATCTTGTGATTCCCCTCCCCTCTAAAGAAACTACAAGCTGATCATTCGCTGGTAGCACAGCTCCCTCTCATCTCCTCCCACAAATCCACAAACAGAATTATCCGGGTAGACTGATTGCTTCAGTCTGCTCCCGCCTCACAATACCCATCTCTTCCCACCTTGACTCTGTCTTTTCTCATTGCAGTCGTGTCCACGTACATCCGTAGTTCCTCTGACACGTTACACCAATTTCGGAGTTTCCACTTTCCGCCTCCAGCCTCTTTCTCTTTAAACTTCACCCATCCATTACCCACCAGGATGGTCTCAAGGCTCCCCGCTTCTTTCTGGCGTAAAGGCTTGATGCACACCAGTCACTAGCACTCTCCCCCACCTGGTTGAGCCCTCGACAACTTTTCTTTTTATATCATCTCGTTTTCTTCATGTCTGGATGAAGGGCAAGGTTATGGGTGTGAGCCCCGTTTATCCTTTTCTCTTCAACAGTCATTCCACAAATTACTTTTCTTTCAATTCATCAGCAGCCTGAATTTCCTAATCCATGTCCATATTGAAATTCCCGAGGATCACTGTAACTTTGCCTTTCCTGCACACCTTTTCTGTCTTCTGATGTATATGGCTCTCCAGCTCAGAGTACGTTTTGGAGTACATAACGCCAACAGATCCTACACCATCTGACGCTTCTTAGTTTTTACTGTTGAATTAATTTCATTTCTTACTAATAAGGCAACACTACCCCCGCTGCCCACCTGCCTACTTTTTAAGATAAGATGAATCGATACTATCAATCCTGATCCCCTTGCATCCATGTCTCCGTGATCCCCACCATGTTCATACCTGCCAATTTTGGTCTGATCTACAAGTTCATTTGCCTTATTCCTTATACGGCGTGCATTCAGATAAAAGATCTTCAGTCCTGTATTAACCAGCTTTCTTCTCATTACCAAACATTTCCCCAGTGTGCTTGAAGTTTGATTACTCACTCTTTTTATACACTCTGTTCTATATATTTCTGTACTGGTGATTGTGATAACCTCGCCTGAGTTCCGCACTACTACCTCCTCCTTTAATTTGGGTTTCCTAAATTCCAATTCACTTCATAAAACTCTCTAACTGCCTCACTCACAGCAACACTCGCCTGTTCCCGACCGTTGGTTGATTTTTTTGGTTTGTCTCAGCAATGTGACTGTCTCTTGAAACTAAACATGCAGATCATTCTCTCCATCCCTTACGTGACAGCGTTTGATGCTCTGAATCTAGCTCATCGATTCCATGCCAGAGTTTTCCAGGAACCAGCAACAACTATGACATTGTCATTGGGAATCACAATGTTGTCCATCAGCTCCTATATCATGCTGAAATAACACATCAGCAGAACACTATCCCTATATTATTTAATTAGGTTTGAATTTCTTTCTTGAAATTTTTCACTGTTTTTGGATGTCTACTTATGCGAGTTGTAATCAATTAATTAAAAAATGCAATTTAACAGAGATGCAAATTTAGCAGGCTTTCGATTATCCAATCAAATCACAGTCCTCTTTTGTCAAACCTACTCATTATCTTCTGGAAGAATTCCGACAAGTTGTACGTGGGACCTCTCTTTGACGGAGCCATGCTGACTCAACCTTATTTTATCCTGCCCTTGCATGTAAACTGCGATCTCACAGTTTATAATGAACGCTGAACCCCTTCTAATGACCGATGTCAGGCCAACTGCCCTACGTTTTCCCGTCTTTTATCTTCCTTACTTCCTTACACGGAGATTTTATATGATTCATTTTGCAGTCCTCTGGGACTGTCCCTGATGACAGGTATTCCTGAACATTCATCAAAAATCCCGACACAACCTCTTCCACAATCTCCTTCAGAACCTTTGGTTGTCATCCGTCCTGTGTGATTTATCAATCTTCAAACATGGCGACTTCCCCAGCAACTTCTCATCAGTGCAGATCACTGCAGTCATCTCTAGCTCTTGACTCTTTGGACATTCTGGGATTGTTACTCATGTCTTCCATTGTGAGGAGTGATGAAAAATGTGTAATCAATTTATCCCCCAATTCGTTGTTCCATGTTTATTTATCTCCAGCCTTATGTTATAGTCGTCTGACGTTCACTCGTGCCTCTCTTCGCTTTATATGCCTGAAAAAAACTTCTGCCATCTCCTTTTCTATAGCGAAGTAACTTACATGATTCACGTTCCTCCCCTTATTATTTTTTTTAATTATCCTTTACTGCTGTACAAAAACGTCGAAAATCTTACACAGACTGTGTGAGAGCATTCCTTTGAATTGACTATTGAAAGCAGGTATATAACTACACTAATCCTATTTTATTTATCATTGGCCGACATCGCGGCACATCTCTGCAGCCTCACATAACCAGGGCCCCAGCCTCCACTCCAATCTCAGGTGACTGTCCGTGTGAAGATTTTACATTTTCCTCAGGTTTGCACTGGAAACATGAACTCTTTTTACTTTCTCCACAGTATGTATCTGTGTTTATTTCAGGTTTCTGCCATTTGCAGCACCATTGCTTTTGTTTACTGGGGAAATGTGGCAAAAGCAACATGTCATTGTACAAGTAGCTTTGGTGATCAGGCAGCCCGGCCGCTTGTGTGAGCTTAGTGTTGCTAGTTACACATTCCATGTCTACCAGTCCAGCAATCATTCCGTGATTGGATGCAGCATTTCCTCGTGCCAGCCTCGGACTTCGCATAACCCATCACCTGGCACAAGATATGCCCTCAAAATGCAAAGACTCTGGGTGCTGTGTAAACGCCCTGTCTTTGAAAGGAACAGAACAGCTAATCTCCTATGAATTAACAAAACACCGGAACTAGTCTGAATGTCATCCATCTGACCTTACACTTGCTGGTCTTATGGACGAATATTTGTTTATCCTTTTCCATTTTCAAATAGATGTCTCATACATACATCTTGTAAAATAGGTTGATGGAGCAGACATGTGTTATCGTGCTGATTTATTGGACTCCACTCTCTGGGTTACCGAGGCCACACGTACAATTTTATCGTCGTATCTATCACATTTAAGGAAATAACAGTCTTGCCAGAGTTGTGCTAAAAGGATGTTTGAATTTGTGGTGATTTGAATATGCCACTTGTCAGTGATATTAGGAATAGGGAAGTAGCAAAGGACAAAGATCAGGGAGAGGAGACAGCGTTTTCGATTTGTGCATCATTGGATTTCCTGCATCTGTAAAACATACGCATGAAGGACGGGGTGCACCTGACCTGGCACCAATCATCTGACAGGCAAGTTTGTTATTGTCACTCAGGAGGGTTTAATTTGGTGTGACGGGAAGTGGGAACCAGAGCAGTAGGTTAATAATAGACTGACTGAGGAGCAGTAGGAGACAAATATCAGTACAGCTGAGACAAACGACAAATAGGCACAGGTTATTGAACACAATGAGGCTGCCAATCTGAAGTGCGTTTATTTTAATGTGAGTAGTGTGGCAGGTAAAACAGATCAAACTAGAACTTGGATGAGTATATTGAACTACAACATGAATATTACAGAAATTCTGTTGAGAGACAAGAGAGCACTCAAACCAGTGTGTCCAGAGGGAGCTGCAAAATGTGCAGTGAGAGGCCGTAAACCTGTTTGAAGCAATATAAGTATCCGAAACATTTTATTTCGAATTGAACACCGTGCGTGATGCAATATGCAGATTCAAGGGAGAAGGGAGGACTCTGAATTTGTTGTGGATCTGTTCGCCGAGTTGGAAGTTTTTGTTGCAAACGTTTCGTCCACTGGCTAGGCGACATCATCAGTGCTCTGTAGCCTCCTGCGAAGCGCTTCTTTGATGTTTCTTCCGGTATTTATAGTGGTCTGTCCTTGCGACTTCTGGGTGTCAGTTTCAGCTGTCCACTGTAGTGGTTGGTAAATTGGGTCCAGGTCGATGTGTTTGTTGATGGAGTTTGAGGATGAATGCCATGCCTCTAGGAATTCCCTGGCTGTTCTCTGTCTGGCTTGCCCTATGATAGTAGTGTTTTCCCAGTCGAATTCATGTTGCTTGTTGTCTGCGTGTGTGGCTACTAGGGATAGCTGGTCGTGTCTTTTGTTGGCTAGTTGATGTTCATGTATGCGCATTGTTAGCTGTCTTCCTGTTTGTCCTATATCGTGTTTTGTGCAGTTCTTGCATGGTATTTTGTAAACTACATTAGTTTTGCTCATGTGGGGTATCGGGTCCTTTGTTCTAGTGAGTTGTTGTCTGAGCGTGGCTGTTGGTTTGTGTGCCGTTATGAGTCCTAAGGGTCGCAGTAGTCTGGCTGTCAGTTCTGAAACGCTCCTGATGTATGGTAGTGTGGCTAGTCCTTTTGGTTGTGGCATGTCCTCGTTCCGTGGTCTGTCTCTTAGGCATCTGTTGATAAAGTTGCGCGGGTATCTGTTTTTGGCGAATACCTTGTATAGGTGTTCCTCTTCCTCTTTTCGCAGTTCTGGTGTACTGCATTGTGTTGTGGCTCTTTTGAATAGTATCCTGATGCAGCTTCGTTTGTGTGTGTTGGGATGGTTACTTTCATAGTTTAGGACTTGGTCTGTGTGTGTTGTTTTCCTGTGTACCCTTGTGGTGAATTCTCCGTTCGGTGTTCTCTGTACTATCACGTCTAGGAATGGGAGTTGGCTATCCTTTTCTTCTTCTCTCGTGAATCGGATTCCTGTTAGTGTGGCGTTGATGATCCGGTGTGTTTTTTCTATTTCCGTATTTTTGATGATTACGAACGTGTCATTGACATATCTGACCCAGAGTTTGGGTTGAATTTGTGGTAGGGCTGTTTGTTCTAACCTTTGCATAACTGCCTCTGCTATGAGTCCCAAGATTGGTGATCCCATGGGTGTTCCGTTGATTTGTTCATATATCTGAGTGTTGAATGTAAAGTGTGTAGTGAGGCGAACAGAACCACAACAACGAGCACCCGAGCTACAAATCTTCGCACAAACCTTGAACTCTGAATTTGTCTGTTTCCAATTTTTTCCGGTTTGCTGATATTCTTTGGCAGTACCTGTCACTGGTAATAGAAGAGGAAAATTTACACCAGAGAAACTCAAACCAAATATGAGGTCCGTATCTGATGGAGTTGGGCAGAAGTTCATTTAATTCAATGCATGGATTATTATGTGTAAGGCTATTGAACGAAGAGCCTGAATACGAACATGGGGCTATGATGTTGCAGCCATTTGTTGAGAGAGAGAGAGAGAGAGACAGGACTGGCCTTTCAATGTTCTTGGGTTTTGTTGTGTTATCTGAAAAGGTGTTGCTGGAAAAGCGCAGCAGGTCAGGCAGCATCCAAGGAGCAGGAGAATCGACGTTTCAGGCATGAGCTCTTCTTCAGGAATGAGGACGGTGTGCCAAGCAGGCTAAGATAAAAGGTAGGGAGGAGGGACTTGTGGGAGGGGCGTTGGAAATGCGACAGGTGGAAGGAGGTAAAGGTGAGGCTGATAGGCCGGAGTGGGGGGTTGGGGAAGAGAGTACAGGAAGAAGATTGCAGGTTAGGAAGGTTGTGCTGAGTTCGAGGGTTGGGACCGAGACAAGGTGGTGGGAGGGCAAATGCGGAAACTGGAGAAATCTGTGTTCATCCCTTGTGGTTGGAGGGTTGCTCCGTGGAATATGAGGCGCTCTTCCTCCAGCCGTCGTGTTGCTATGGTCTGGCGATGGAGGAGTCCAAGGACCTGCATGTCCTTGGTGGGGTGGGAGGTTGAGTTGAAGTGTTGAGCCACGGGGTGGTTGGATTGGTTGGTCCGGGTGTCCCAGAGGTGTTCTCTGAAACGTTCCGCAAGTAGGTGGCCTGTCTCCCCAATATAGAGGAGGCCACATCGTGTGCAACGAATGCAGTAAATGATGTGCGTGGAGGTGCAGGTGAATTTGTGACGGATATAGATAGATGCCTTGGAACATTGTAGGGAAGTAAGGGGGTGGGTGGGCATTTGTTGCATTTGTAGGGGAAGGTGCCAGGAGTTGAGGTTGGGTTGGTGGGGGGTGTGGACCTGACGACGGAGTCACGGAGGGACTGGTCTTTTCGGAACGCTGATACAGGAGGGAAGGGAAATAAATCCCTGGTAGTGGGGTCGGTTTGGAGGTGGCGGAAATGACGACGTTTGATACGATGTATCTGGAGGTTAATGGGATGGTAGGTGAGGACCGGTGTGGTTCTGTCCTGGTGGCGATTGGAGGGGCGGAGCGCAAGGGCGGAGGAGCGGGAAGTGGAGGATATGCGGTGGAGAGCATCGTCGATCATGTCTGGGGGGTAATTGCGGTCTTTGTAGAAGGAGGCCATCTGGGGTGTTCAGTATTGGAACTGGTCCTCCTGGGAACAGATGTGGCGGAGCCGAAGGAATTGGGAATATGGGATGTCGTTTTCACAGGGGGCAGGGTGGGAGGAAGTATAGTCTAGGTAGCTGTGGGAGTCGGTCGGTTTATACTAAATGCCCATGTTGATTCGGTCGTCCGAGATAGAAATGGAGAGGTCTAGGATGGTGAGGGAGGAGTCTGAGACGGTCCAGATAAATTTGAGGTCGGGGCTGTGTTAGACGAGATAGAGAGGAATGTAAGCGACGTGGAGGAGTTGCAATACAGATCAAGGACAAACTGGAGGCCTCATCCACTGAAGTAAAATGTATAGAGCTCAAAAATAAGATGGATGCAAGCACTGTGTTCGAATTGTGCAATCGAGTTCTCCAAGAGCCACGGAGGGATTGAGAAACAACTATGAAAGCCGATTTAAGGGAAGGTATATTCAAAGCAGACTTGTCATACTTAGTGACTTTAACATCCCCAATGTTGATTGGGACTCTCTCAGAACCAGAGCCTCAGATAGGGAAGAATTTGTTGGGTACATCCAAGAGGGTTTCTTGCAACTGTATCGGCCAACACAAGGAGGGGTATATTGTAACACGCATTGGCAAAGTGAATGACCTTTCAGTGGGAGAGAGCATTATCGAAACAGTGATCACAACTCCTTTAGTTCGAAGATTGATATGAACATGCATATATCAGACCTTGTTGGGAACGATTGAATTGGGGAAAGGCAAATTACGTTAGTATCAGGCAGGAGGTAGTGAATTTTATTTAGGAAGAGCTGATATCGAACAAATCCAGATTTGCTATGTGGGCACATTAAAAACAAATCCTGATTGCAATATCATCGGTGAACGTAGACCAGACTGCCCAAATTTCCATCCATTTTGTTTTAACAGAGTATTCGAGGCCATTGCATTTCAGTGAACAGGAAGAGATAATGGATAATTGTGCACCGCGTTCTTCACTGGACCAGCTTCGCTGTGCAGGCATCAAAGTTTTTTCTTGTGCGATTGAGTTCCTCAGAATTATTACAGCACATTTTGAGGCCATTCAGCCCATCACGCTTCCGCGAGTTTTCCAATAGCACAATTTGATAACAGGGAAACTGATTGAGGATAGACTGAGAGAGAGAGGGAGAGAAATAAACAGAGAGAAAGAAAGTGAAAGGAGATGAGCAGAGTGGAGAGTAAACGGGATGCCAGACTGAGTAAGAGGAAACGGTGGTATGGTGAGTGATGTTAGAGAGATCAACATGAGCAGAAATAGACAGGAAATGGAAATTGCGTTTAGAAATTCCCATGGACTGCAAGCCATTTTTTCTGGTGCCATCTTTTGTGAGCAAAATGCTGATACTGGCTGTCTTCCCAGATTATTTATCTCCAATAATATCACAGAACTGTGTTGCTGAAAGCTAAATAGATTGCAATAGACCATTAGATTGATTCCAGTGAGAAGGATGACTATTTTGAATAGATTGTGGCAACAGCAGCACGAATGGATAACCCACTCGACACCGTGTGAGAGGCTCAGCCCGATAATCTCTGAAGCAAATCACTGACAAGAGGAGAAATCAGCATTTCATCTGTGAATCAAATAATGATTGATAAAGTTTGCACACGGCTTCCATGATTTTGGAATCCACGTTAAAATTTATATAGCTCAAAATCATGAGTGTATTTTAGCAATCTTATCGCCTTGTACTTTGCGTAGTTTGGTGCGTGCAGAAAAGAAAATTGACAATTTCTATTGATAAACATATGTCGTAATGAGAAAGAAAGCACCTGCTCTGATGGGTTGCTCTTCATCTGAATCTTGCTGCAACCAAATTCATAGTGAATCACATCACTACGGCGATATACCGGGCGTTAAATTAAATTGGGTAAGAGTGTGGAGAATGTCCAGTTATTGGGGAAATAATAAAACCATAAGTAAAGGAAGAGGTAAGAGTGTCACTCTCAGAAGAGGTTATTAAAATCTCCAGCACAGAGAAAAATAGGACAGAGTGTATGGAGAAGGTTAGCAATCAGATGTCAAGCAGACTGTGCAAACAAGTGAGAACGTTAACAGACTATTAATGCAGGACTGAAGGTGTTATACTTGAATGCACGTATTTCAAGGAATAACGTAAATCACCTTGTGGCGCAAATACAAATCCGCTGGTATGACGCAATAGACATCAATGAGTCGTGGCTGAAA
This sequence comes from Hemiscyllium ocellatum, assembly GCF_020745735.1. Classification (NCBI taxonomy): domain Eukaryota; kingdom Metazoa; phylum Chordata; class Chondrichthyes; order Orectolobiformes; family Hemiscylliidae; genus Hemiscyllium; species Hemiscyllium ocellatum. The sequence continues at coordinate 11,518 of NW_026869210.1, read as the reverse complement.
AGGAATCGGGATTGGGAGCTGAACATTCCAGGATACATATCCTATCGAAAAAAGTAGGCAGGTGGGCAGCGAGGCGCGTTGCTTTATGAAAAAGAAATGAAGTTTTTTCACATGGTGTAGGTTCTGTGTGGGTAGAATTGAAGTACAGGAAGGTAAAACAGCCATAGTTGGAGGCAAGTATAGGCCTCCAAACAGTTGTCAAGAACTGGGGCACTAGGAAATAGAAAAATGTGTTGGAAAGTTAGAGTGATCATGAGGGATATCGATTTGCACATGGAATGGGAAAACCAGGTTGGTCGTGCTTTGTCATAAAAACAATGTGTGGAATATCTAAGAGTTGCTTTTTGGAGCAGCTTGTTGTGCAGCTCACGACAGAAACTGGTAGTACTAGATTTAATATTATGCAATTAGGCAGACAGAATAAGTTATCTGAAAGTGATGTAACTCATAGGAAGCAGTGATCATAACATGGCTGAATGTATTCTGCAATTTGAAAGGGAGAAGATAGAATCAGAGCGAAAGGTATTTCCGCTAATAAAGGGACCGAAAGAGGCATAAGGGAGAATCTGGGTGGAAATGAATCTGATGAAATCTGCAGTGTGGAAAGTGGCCCTTGGCCCCAACAATTATACACTGACCCTCCAAAGGATTACCAATACAGATCCATTTCCCTAACCTATTATTCTACATTCACTAATACAAGTAACCGACACATCTCTGAACACGATGAACAATTTAGCATGGTGAAGTCACATAACCTTCACCTCGTATTTCGATTGTGGGAGGAAACGGGAGCAATCGGAAGAAACTCATTCAAACACGGCGAATAATGTGCAAACTATACACGAACAATCTCCCAAATCTGGATGCGAACCTGGGTCTCTGGCAGTGTGAGGCAACAGTGCAAACCACTGAGTCAAAGGACCATTCCATGGAAGATTGGCAGAGCAGGAAATACATTGGAACAACGATGGCAGCAGTTTCTGGGAGTAATTCAGGAGACACAGCAAAGATTCATCCGGAGGAAGTAGAGGTATGGTTCATGAAAGATGATGTAAACATGAAGACAGCAAAAGCATAAAAGCAAAAGAGAAAGCGTATAATGTGGTGAAGGGCAGGGGGGAAAACAGAGAATTGGGAAGATTATGAAGACCAATATAGGTCAACAAAAAATAGATACGGCGGAGAATAATAAATATGGGGTAATCTAGCCAGTAAAATAAATTAAGACTGTTAATGATTCTTTAAGTATATAAAGTGCAAACGAGAGGCAAAAGTGAACATTGGACAATGAAAAATGACACATGAGAGACAATAGTGAGGAAGGAAGAGACGGTTGAGATACTGAACAATTACTTTATGTCAGTCTTCACGGAGGAAGACACGAGTCATTTCCCAAAAAAAATCAAGAGAGTGAGGGCCAGAGCTGAATATGTGGTTCATTACCAAGGAGAACGTGGTAGAAATATGAATTGTCTGAAGGTGGATGCATCACCTCGACCAGTTGGACTGCATCTCAAAGTTCTGAGAGAGATAGCTGCAGGGATAGTGGAGCTGTTATTTTCCAGGAATCACTGGAATCAGAAAATATCCAAAGCACATAGAGAATCGCTATCGTGACAGCTCTTCAAACAAGGAGTTAAGGCAGAAGATGCAAAACTACAGAACGTTTATTGTAACAACCATCGTGAGTTAGATCTTGGACTCCAATGTGAAAGATGAGATTACTGAATCCTTGGAAGTATATGGTAAAACAGGGCAGAATCAGCATGGTTTCATCAAGGGGGGGTCACGCATTACCAATATGCTTGAATTCTTTAGGGAAGTAACATAATGATCCGATCAAGAAAAACTAATGGATTTTATCAACCTGGACTTCAAGAAGGCTTTTGACAAGGTGCCTCCCAGGAAGCAATTGAGAAAGGTTAGAGCCCATGGTGTTCAAGGTTAGGTGCTAGCATGGATAGAAGCTTGGGTGTCTGGCAGAAAACACAGAGTGGAGATAAAAGTTCTTCTCAGGATGGCACCTGGTGACAAATGGTGTTCCACCAGACTCAGTGTTGAGACTGAAACATTTCACTTAAAACATAGAGAATCTAGATGAAGTAACTGAGGGTATTCTCCTCAACCTCCCGCACCTCTGTCCTTTAACACCGTCCCTAGAAACGCAAAAAGGATAGATACCCCTGTTCTACCTTGGACATCATTAATATCTTAATAAATCATATCATCCTCTGCAGTTTGTGCCAACAACAGACAGACACTACCACAAGGTAGATATTTCCCTCACCTTCCGTATCGGTATTCCACAGAGACCAATCCTCTACGACTCCATCATTAGAAACAAGACTCCCCCACCAACACTCCCTTCATTTCCGACAGCTTCGAATCCTACCACAAGAGGTGTAAAAACTGCGTCCAAACCTCCCCCTCACCTCTACCTAAGGGCACGGAAGAGATTTTACTCCACATACAAACGTGCCATCTACTGTGTCCGTTGCTCCTTGTCTCCTCTACATTGGGGAGACAGGATGCCATTCTGCAGAATGGCTCAATAAACACCTCTTACGCACCCAACAATCCTACTGCCCTGTGACCATGCACGTCAACTCTCCCTTCCATTCTACCAAGTTCTGGAACTGCCTCACCTCCAACTCCAAGCCACCCGACACCTGGAAGAATAACACCTCATCTTCCTACTTGAAAGCCTTCAACCCAAGGTCATCAATGTCAATTTTCACCAGTTTCATCATCTCCCATCCGCCCACCTTATCCAAGAGTCAACTGGTCAACCTGCATTGAACTGTGCTTGCTGTCTATCTTGCTTTGCACCCATGTACTCCACCCTGCACTCCAAGCTATCACCATCACCCGCACCTTCCCCTACTTGTCACCTTCCAAGCCCTTTTTCCCACAATACCCACCTCTCTCCCATTTATATCTCAAATGCCCGGCCGAAAACGTCATCACTGATGAAGGGTTTATGCCCGAACCAACGACTCTTCTGCTTTTTGGATGCTGCCTGACCGACAGTGCTTTTCCTGCACCAAACTAATTGACTCTGATGTGTAGCATATGCTGTTCTCAATTTCTTTTGCAGATGTTTTTGGTCCGATTGGTGAGTGAGCAAAGAAGTGACAGATGGAGTACAATGTAGGAAAATGTAAGGTCATATACTTTGTTCGGAAAAAACAGATGTTTGTACTATTTGCTTAATAGAGGTAAAATGAATAAGTCTGAAGTACAAGGTGGTTTGGGATTTCTGGTCCAGCAGTGTCTGAAGGGAAACAGGCATGTTGAGTCAGTAGTTTGGAAGGCAAATTCAATGATGGCATTTATTTCGAGAGGAAACGAACATAAAAGCAGGAATGTACTTCTGATACTCAAAAAGGATCCGATCACTCCACAGTTGTATTATTTTACACAGTTCTGGGCCACAAATCTCAGGAAGGATGCACTGGTCTTGGGGCGTGTTCAGAGAAGATGCACGAGGCTGGAACAAGGAATGAAAATCTTAACATAAAAGCAACGTTTGGAGACTCTGGGTCGACACCAGATGGAGTTTAGTAGGATGAGGAGGAATCTAATTGATTCTTACACAATACTGAATGACTAAGACAGACTGAATGTTGGGAAGATGTTTCTATTGGCAGGATAAACTAGAATCCGAGGGCACAGCTTCAGAGTAATTGGAAGGCAAATTAGAATAGAGAGAAAGAGAAACGTCTTCAGCCTGAGCGTTGTGAACCTAAGTAGTTCACTGCCACAGAAGGTTATAGAGGACAGATCGTTTAGCATACTTAAGATTGAGGCTGAAGGTTATTAAGTATCAAATAGATCAAGCATTATGAGGAAAAAAGGAGAATGCGTTTAAGAAAATTATCAGCCATGATTGAAGCATGACTCCATGGGCGAAATGACCAAGTTTCTGATCCTATGTTTTCTGTTCTTTTGGTCTTATTAATATTGGCTTTCCTCATTCCTTATTGTGGATGCATCCATGAAACTGATCTTCATATGTTTTGTGAAGAGTAACGTTTCAATGCTGATGGCTGGGCAATATCATGATTCCTCCCTACAGTCTGAGCAACTATTTCCCACAATTCTCTCTGTTTTCTATCTTTTCTCCAATGTCATAATCATACTGCAATTGGATTCCAGTAAATAACACGTCATCACAGACCACTGACATCAACAAACATCAGCGGCACGACCCTCACCTGCCCGCAGTGATCCTCGAATAAACATCTGAATTGCAATTGTCATGCACAATTCTCTGCCATTTGTCTGTTATAATCCCCTGTTGTCTGAGGCACATTTTCCCGTCAGATATCATAAAAGTTCTTTCAATATTTTTATGATATCGGAATGACTGATCGGTAATGACAGGCTGCATGCTTCCATTTATAAGCACGCAAGTATTTTTATGTTTCGTTAACCACTGGCATTACCTCCTTATCAAAATCACGTTGAATGATTGCACATAATCGCTCTGCCATCGCCAATATTCATTCTGTCATTCACCCACACGTGTTCCATTTCGAACGTGTACACTTTTGAACGTTATTATTCATTTCAATGTAACAATGTCGAAATGCAAATGATTTACTGAAGATGTTTGTGCGGCGACTGTGATAATTATCCGTCTCTGTGGATCCTAAATGTGTCACTGGAGGATTTGCCTCTTCTTTGAATAAGTTTGTTTTCAATGTGTTGTCCACAAGTATAACGGGAGCATCACCGACAGCTCGAAGAGTGATCAGGAGATTGTGAGAGAGAGGAAGGAGAGATCAGACTCTGAGAACATTTGACTGGGATGTTACAACAATGGATCAGAATTTGAGAACATTAGACTGGAATGATCCAACAACGGATCAGAATCTGAGAAGAATAGACTGGAATGTTACATCAATGGACAGGAGTTTATCAGAGGCTCTTTACTCGCTTTCTCAGCGTCCGATATCACTAGCATTCCGGATCCAGAATATTCTTTGGATTATTCAAGGTGGTTACTATCCAATCCTCGCTATAGTTGGTGTTCCTGGTAAGTCGTTCTGTCTGTCTATTAAACTGAACTGATTGTCTGCTCATAATGTGAACATTTTGCAAAGGTGGAAGTTAATATCTTCAATTCCAATCAATAAGTCCTTCTCCTTATAAATAATAACCAGAAATTTAACATTTACAAATAATTCATTAATATGCGAGGAGGAACCAGACTAATCTCGAACTCCAAAATCTATTTCCCTCTTCACAGGTTAACATTAGCATATCTTACACGGCACCAATTCTGTCCAGTACCAAAATCATAAAACTGCAGTCTCTTCATCAGCCTCAATGCAACTTCTGAATAAACTAATCATTTTTGCCTTTGTTAAATCCGAATACAACTGTTACAATTTTCTCCTAACACACATCTGTTCCAAAGTAATTGCACTTGAGATGTTTAACTTGGTCTCTGCGCAGAATATGTCAGACAGGAAAATAATTGTAAAGTCATTGTCTCATAATCTGGAGGCACAAAATAATAATCTGTTGATATCTCATGAAGGAGATTGATGGAACTTAAATGAAACCATTATAATATTTCAGGATAAAAGCACATTTTATTACCTAATGTCTATAAGAGAAGGTAAGGTGTCATGTCTCCGTGTGAATGCAAACCAATTGACATATATTTCACTCTTTCGCGTCCTGTGGAACAGCTGAACCAGGCACTCCTTTCAAGATAGGCCTGACGTGCTGGCCTGATCAGGGCTGCACACAACACGTGAAAGAAGACCAAAAGAAAAGAAACCTCCCTTTACTTGCCTTTTACCCATATTCCTTTATAGACACCAGGAGGGTGGAAGAATCCAGCAAGCCAGGAAGCATCAGGAGGTGGGGAAACTAGGAGTAGTTTTGAGCGAAGCTTCAAATAATGGTGCAGTGGGGCCAAGGTGGTGTAGTGGGGAGTGGTGACCATAGGTGAATGGAACAACCTGGATGGTTGTGGAGTGGTGGGGGGGGGGGGTGGGAAATGACTCTGGTTGTTGGCAGGGAGAAGTGCTGGGAAGGGGGAGGGGACTGGACAAGGATTCGCGAGATGTGGAGGGTGGATACACCTGGAAAGTCTGCTTGGGGCCCTGAATGGAGAGCAGGTGTGATGGGGTGCCAGCATATTATGCATCTTTTCGGATTGCTGGTGAAATTACCTGGGGGTTCAGGGGTATCAGTGGAAAGAGTGGTGTAAACCAAGTACTGTCAAAGGGACAGTCCTTGCAGAGGGCAAAGGGGTGAGTATGGGAACACGTCCTTGATTGTGAGATATAGTTGGAGTTGCCAGAAGTGTTTAGGGATGATGCATAGTTTGCGGAGACTGGAGAATGGTCGGTGAGAGCATGGGAGTCTCCGTCTTTATTGTGTTGGACGGGTTTAGAGCAGTGGCTTGGGAATGTAAGTATTACGGTGCATGATGGAGGGAGGAAAAGCATATTGTTCATTGATTCCTCCCATATTCCTACAACCCATCTCCATTCTGGTCGATGGCCATTCCGTTTATAAAGTGGATTCTCATTGACTCTTTCTCCAACAGTGATGCAGGCGTTGTTGATGCTGACATACAGATGCAAAGATCTTTTAAATTACACGTCAGACGCAGTGCAGAGATAAGGAACGGGTTTTTCCCTCACAAGAAAGAAACTTAACAAGGAAAAATAATTATTGTGATCAACACTGAGAATGTTGTTGCGGTAGTGTTTTGCGTATCGTGGACAGATTTTCTCTCCTTTATTGGAAATGATTTCTTCGCCCCAGAGAGAGTGCAAAGCTGCTTCATCAGACGAAATCCTACGATAATTATACCACGAAGAGGAAGTGAAGGTTATTCTGTGAGAGAATGAAAGGTGACTGCTTTGAACCTTGAGCGAGATAGAGAATGAACTTGTTTGATTCCCAATAGAAACTTCATGATTTCCTTGGCTTATTTCTTAACTCGGTTACATTATCCTGGAAAGATTAGAGACCTCTGATGACATTCCGCCACAGACCATTCCTTGGTATAGAGAGAGAGAGAGAGAGAGAGAGAGAGGTCCAAACTTTGCAAAAACTCTCCCCACATTAATACAGCGCATTTTGTGTCTGAACCTGCACTGACCGTCACACATAAATCCCGAAAGCAGTCACAATGCATACATTCAACAACCTTTAACTATTCACACCAGTTTCTTACCTCCATGGAGAACATGGAACTGTCTTCTCGGAGACTGAAAATGACTCCTTGAGACTTGGCACAAAATATTTGGCTTCCCTCTTCACTGCCACAAAACCACGTTAAAGTGACACACGATTCATAGGCAACGGAGCAACGAGGAGCATCGTGGAGCAGTCTCTGAGTGCAGTTTCCAATCCATTGGTTTGCCTTATTGTAGCATCAGTGGCATCCTCCTGTTCCTGTCCAAGTTTTCGTGGGGCGTATTGGCCTCTTCCTGGTACGTGTTAAAAGTTCAATGGTCTGATTGAATAATTGGAATCCGCATATTCCTTTTTAACAGTTCTATGTGCTAACCAGACTCCTTCGCTTCCTGTGTAAGAGGCAGGAGGTTTGAATAGGTTGCCCCTCCTCTTATTCAATATTGTTCTTTGCATAAATGGCTTTGACATATCCGTGTGCAATCAGTCTAAGATGCTGAATGTATTCCTTGTTTCAGTTCGGACCTAAGAAGTGCCTGACAGAACCGTTTCATGAATGTTACTGACACTTTAATGGCACAAGCCTGAATGTTGTACTGGTCTTCCTGCATATGGACACAAACCGTTTCAGCGGCTGAGGGAGGACAAATTATTCCGAACATTGTGTAATCTTCAGTAAACATCCTCACATCTGATCTGATGATGGTTGTTGGTGGGGGTGGGAAGGTGAAGGGTAAGCGTAGATATTCATGAACCAGTTGAGAATGTTTGTACTAAGCATGCTAACCTGAGGATCCTCCGTAGAGATATCCCGCGACTAAAGTGGTTGGCGATCACCAAACATAAACATCTTTATTTGAGCACTGGAAGACCACTCCCCAACACCACCACCCCCCCCCCAAAACAGTGGGGAGCTGACAACTGATTCCCATTAAGCTCAAATAAGTTGGCGCTCCTAATAACATCCTCAGTCAAATACTGCCTTGATTGGAGGCCATTCACAGTTATCATAGCGTCTGCATTCTCCTCTTTTGTTCATATCAATAGGCGACAGTGTGTGTGCAGTGAGTTATTTCTTCTCACAGTGAGTAATGAACGTCAGGAATGATCTGTTCTGGAAATTTAGGAGAAATCCATCATTGAAAGTATACAAAAATGAGATAGACGGATTTTTGACCTGTCTGAGAATTAAGGAGTGCGAATAATGTGGCAGTAAAGACGTGTTAATGCCAGTAGTAGATCATCCATGATCGTATACAACGACTTGAACGTCCGAATTTCCTACACATGTTCCTTCTGTTCTTATAATATGTAATAGGAAAGTTAATGGTTGCAATTTTCCTGGTCTTTCTTTTATTGACTATTTCAGTCAGAGAGAGGAGAGCATTTTGTGACCCCTCTCTGAGTTAGGCATGGGTCTACAACATGACCAACAAAAGAAGCACTAGTTGCAGAGAGGGGAGGCTCTGTATAGAGAGGAAATGCCGTGTTCTGACACAGAATGGACATCCAAATAATATTTTCTAACTCACTCCAAATCGTATATGGTTGTCTGGAGGGACTGAACGATAGCATGTCTTGCCGCAGACCAGATATGTGGACCAAGTGGGCTTTATCTGTTCCTGTGCAAAAGTTTTCAAGGGCTGAATGGAACATTCTAACATCGAATTGAAGAGCAGGTGTGGGTCATTCGTCACTTTGTGCCTGCTCCCCAGGCACGAAGTTCGTGGCTGAGCTGATTGTCATCTCTGCAGCCGTTTTATGTTTATGTTCATTTTCCGGCATTCACTTGTCAGTCAAGTGTTTAATAAACACAAGTTCTAATAAATATAATAAAACCAAATATCACAAACTTCTGGGGAATGGAATTCCCACTTTTACAGCCCGTTGAAAATCTCTTGGTCGTGTTCTGACCAACGTTGGAGGGTCACTGAAGCGGTTATCAGCCCCACCTCCACTGGTTACAATAAATTTTAAATGTAACTAGTTTACTGATGTGGCCGATGATATAGGTTTCACACAGGGTCATTTTCTGGAAAACAAATGTGAAACACAGAATGTTTACCTCATAACAAATAGTAAAATTATTCTGTGTCCCAAATATTATTATGCCTTTGAAAGTATTCTGCATACACAAGCTATTGGCAATGAGATTTCGCCCGGAACTTTTGGATTCGTCTGAAGTCTATTTGGTTCAGGCAGTGGAGACACTCCATTGAATACTTAACAGCGATCCTTCACGAGTGGTCAGGAAGACTCACAGTTTTTCTGCTCTCACACTTTTCTGTCAAGACAAACGATTTAAGGGAGATGGAGCAAAGGATATTGCTTCTCAGGCAGTTAAGGTTTTTTTCCCTCTCTGTGTTGAACGTGCACTAATGTCAACTGACACCAAACTGGACCATATGTGCTCACTTTTACCGCTCTCCAGAATGTTTGATTATGGAGTGTATGCAGGTGCATCATTGCTCTTATTGTGCACAGTGCCTTTTATCAGCAAGAAAATATCCTTGTTTTGTAACTTGATGACATGCTTAGATATGTCAGTGTAATTTTCAAAAACGGGTTGATACCTTGAATTGTGTGTTAACATCGGAATATCTTATTCATAACATTTATTCCCTAGCTTTAGTCTCCTTAAAAACAAAAAATATGTATCTAGCTGACACACTTTTCTGAAATACGATTTCTCATCTCAAACCTAAACTGCTAATCCTACACAACAAATGACCTTCATTCCAGGAATGAGTAGAGGGAAACATAATTGAATATCTTATAAAATAAGCATATTGTGCTTGTTTTTAAGATTAGGGGATCAAAATTGCACACAGTGTATCAGATATAGTATCAAGAATGCCATGGAGAAATGCAATGAAACGTTCCTGGTGAAACCTGATGACCTTTACCAAAACGAGCACCATTTTGTTAACCTTTCAAACTTCTTCCTGCATATGCAAACTAACTACATCCGGTTCATGTGCCAGGAACACGAAAACCATCAATTTCACAGAGTTCTGCAATCTCTGTTCATTTATTTTTTTTCTTGATGTTTTATCCTTCCTGCCAAAATAGACAATACACTCTATGTTATTTCTGTTAAACATTTGCTGGCTATCCTTCCCTGTCTATGCACACTGCAGATGCACTACCTTCATTTGACGACATATTTAATGATGATCTTGGTATAAGAGCTGATTGAGCTTCAGGCCATACAATCACGCTCCTTCATAACTTTGATACAGATTATTGATATTGATGACCCACATTGATATCTGAGGCACAACACTAGTTACAGCTTTGCAACCTGAAAATAAATATTTGTATTTACTATTTGTTCCCGTTAGCTACAGCTAACCTGCTCCGATCCAGCAGCTAAAGTAGGTTGAATGGCCTCCTCCTGGGCTGTGTAATGTACTCAAAGATCTGAAATACTTCATTCTGTATTTCTATGAAATTCCTTAAAGGGGCACAATGTTCCCCTCCCGTCTCATTGTAACGATCCTGACCAGCTGAATGGGAATGCCCTCTAACTCTGTAACAGTTTCCCGAGGGGTGTATCGAAAGAAGAATGAAAGTATCGGGGCAGCGGTTGGCCATTCGGCTGCATCATTCAGACTGTGCCTGACCATTGTCTTCTGTTTGTCCCCAATAAACATTGACTCTCCAGTGAAGCAAATAATAGTGGAGCTCAGCCTTGAATACCTTCAATAACTGAGTCTTCACTGCTCAGCGAGGGTAAGGACACCGCAGACAGCACAATACTAAAGTGAAAGGGAGATCCTTATTTCATTGTGGGAACCACTACTTTAAGACTGAGTTAACCAAACGTCAAAGTGCCATTTCTTTTGAGGCATACGGATACAATAATTAGAAATAGACATAAAACATTCAACCACCCAAACCTGTACCACATTACCACTGACACTTTACAATCAAATACGTATCAAACCCAATCTCTCCTGCTGACTCAGAAATAGAATACTGGATAGCAAAGCATCATAGGAATATTTAAAAAGCGGAATTAGGCCATTCAGCCCATCGATTCTGATTTTAATATATCGTACATATTTCTCAACATCATTCTCCTGCCGTCTACCTGAAACTCTTGATCCCTTATAATAAAAAAAGACTTTTCTTAATGAAACGAGAGTCTGTGTGTCAGTGTGCCTGTTCTGTGTTTCCATCTGCTCGTGATCTGTGGTTTTTTGTGTGCCCATGCACCTTGGGGCGGCACGGTGGCACAGTGGTTAGCACTGCTGCCTCGCAGCGCCAGAGACCCGGGTTCCATTACCGCCTCAGGCGACTGACTGTGTGGAGTTTGCACATTCTCCCCGTGCCTGCGTGGGTT